>NC_141030.1:30705000-31005000 GCF_052040795.2 Danio rerio | reverse complement strand
TGCCAAATCGTGAGGAAGGGATGTGTGTGTGCTTTTGCAGGGCTGAGCTGCGGGCGCAGGAGGAGAAGATGTATGAGCCTCAGGGTTCTGGGCAGTGGAAAACAGTGCTCTAAACTAATGATCCACAGCCTGATCGTTAGAGCCCTTACAGCAGCACGAGGTGCCGTCCCTGGGAAATCAATTCTGGAGACGAGTCCTGGAGGAGACCCAGAGAGAGAATAGCTGGCGGAGGGGGGAGAGAGACAAACGGCGGATGGGTGGGCAGTGGTGAAGAAGAAGAATGCTCTTTTGATCATAAGAGCCTGCAGGCGGAATGAATCTGGGTCCCCTAGAAAGCGGTTCCAATGATAGGCTTGTTCCGGCTCCGTGCCCTCACGTCTCTTCCAGCCAGCCCCAGCCGAGCGCAGAACGCTTTGGAGGGTGTTCTGGGCTTGATTAATCTCCCCTCGCTGCAGTGCCATCAATCCTAATACCGCAGTGATGAAATGGTCGGGCGTCAGGGGGAGGGGAGTTTCATAAGTCACTTTCGTAACATAGCATGATAAAAAAGGCATCGATCAGGGTGTGCGGAATGATGACGGATAACGTCGCTCTGGAGGAGACGGAGAGGGTGAGGAATGACGTTGTAGTGGAGGGCTTTTAAAGCTGAATGAGTCTGAAATGAGATCTGGATACGAATCCGTCATATGCAGGAGATGGATACTTTATTTTGTGGTTGACAGATTTTCAGCCATCGCTCTTTATTAAACCAAACAATCAAGCACAGGAACGCAAGCCAACAGTTGTAAAGACAACGTTGCATATGCCTAAGTTTAACTGTTGATTCACCATTCTCAGATTTAGCATTGGATGTTATTTTTGGATGTGGTGTAAAAAATGTTTATTATGTAAAAAGGAACAAACATGTTCTTAAAATCAAACAAAGTTAAGAAACTTAGAAGATGCAAAAACTATGAATGTTATCTTGAAATGGGAAATTGAATGTAGTGTGAATTTCCAGCCAAACACATAAAATAAACATGCTGGTCCAAACATTTATTTTAAAATATTTATTACACTGTTGTTCAAAAGTGTTGTCAGTACATTTTTCTCCTATTCATTTATTTTTGGAAAGGAATTCATATTTTATTAGTTTTCTTTCTTTTTTATATACAGTTGAATTCAGAATTATTAGCCTTAGATTTTCCTTAGATTTTTCTTTTTAAAATATTTCTAAAATGATGTTTAACAGGTCAAGGACCTTTTCTCAGTATGTCTGATAAATTTTTTTATTCTGGAGAAAGGCTTATTTGTTTTATTTTGGCTAGAATAAAAGCTGTTTTTAATTTATTTTTTTACATTTTAAAGTAAAAAATATTAGCCCCTTTAAGCTATATTTTTTTCGATAGTCTACAGAACAAACCATCATTATACAATAACTTGCCTAATTACCCTAACCTGCCTATTTAACCTAATCAACCTAATTCAGCCTTTAAATATCACTTTAAGCTGTATAGAAGTTTCTTAAAATATCTAGTCAAATATTATTTACTGTCATCATGGCAAAGATAAAATAAATTAGTTATTAGATATGAGTTAAGAAAACTATCATGTTAGAAATTGGGAGAAAAAAATAATTCAGGGGGTTCAATAATTCTGACTTTATATGTATGTATAAAAGCATTGTCACCTTCAGAACAGATTTTTTCACATTTATTTTCAAGGTCACAATCAAATTGGTGTCACACCTTCTGAGAAACCTTCCTAAAAGCAGTTCTATTTAAGGTATGAGTGTCCCAGAAGCCCTGATCCTTAGTCAGATTCCCATACCCAAATCCAGATCTCAACCATCACACAACTGATTTGGAACCAATAGTTATGGGCACCCCCCTCCACCCTCCCCTCATTGGTTCCTCATTATCCAGGCAGGCAGGCAGGCCGAGGCTATCAGACTGAAAGCTGCTATCTCTGTGGCCCAGCTGTGGGCTCTATCTCACTATCGCTTTGGGCTGAACCCAGCCATAGACAAGCAAGAGATTCACACAGCACTCAGGAAATTAGTCTATCTAGAAAGGCAGCCATATTGTCTTGCCTACGCTATGTTTGTGAGTGCGTGTTTGCCTTATATAACAGTGTAACCCATCGAATGTTACTGATTATAAGTGTGCAATTTGGATAAGCTACTTTGAAACTAACATTGAAGTCTCCTTTTTAAAAATATTGTCATTTGGTCATAAACATTATAATAGATTGCAGTATTAAAGTAATAAACAAAAAATATATAAAACAAATTGGACACATTTTAATATTTGTTTCTATATGAATAACTTTAGTGAATCAGTTTTGGAAAACTGCAGTTTATGTGGCTGTGTGTGGCATAACATAACTGATTTTTGTCCCATTATGCTGTTAATTATTGAAAAAGTAGCTTTTCTACTAGTAAAATGCAATAGATGCAAATATTTTTATATACTATACTTATATAGCGAATTAGCTCAAAGTGAATTGAAGATCATTTGAATGGGGCTTCAAAAGAATCGACTCTTTAAATCTGAACAAACTAATTGTCCAGCGATTGTTCAAACGGACAGTTGACTTTATTATGGCTATTGCTATCAAAAATAATAACCCATTTATGTTTAAACAGGGTAGCAAGATCAAGGTTTAAGACATTAGATTCATAAACATGCACAGGCACCTTTCTTTAAACAAAATGAAACTTTATTGACTAATCTAACAGAAACTAACACCTAACACAAACGCACATTCATACAGTTGTAGAGAAAAGTAAAGGAAGAAAAATAAGACTTAGAAAGAGTGTAATGATGGAAAAACATCTGCCTTCTATGGTCTCTTTAGGGTTACATTTAGTTTACACCAGTTCAGTGGTAGTCTGGAAGTGTTACTTGCTTTCTTTAGTGATGTGAAGAACTCGCTCTGTTGAGCTTGTGGTTAGCTGGTGGTCAGTTCTTTGTCCTCGCGAGGCTTGGAGTGGGATGAAGTCGGTCGTTTCAAGTTTTGAAGCAGCAAAAGGGCTAGTCGTGTTGACTACTGGTTTTGCGGTGCACTAAACTTAACTACACTCTTGACGGAAAAGAAAAAAGAAAGGTATCGAAGATGGGAATGTATGAGCTGTGCGGTTACCTGATTTTGTCCGGGTACCCGCCTGCTCCCTGAAGTCCTCTGGGGTTCACCTGGATTCTAGTTCTGGGTTCACTCTGGTCTGGCCTTAGGCTACCAACTTTATAAGGATGGTTTTGTACCCACTCTCCAGAGCCGAGTTGACCAATGAGAAGTTAACTCCCTCTAGACAAATTTTATGGTCTTTGTTCCAAAGCATAGACATTTGCATAGGCATTCTGGGTTTAAACTGATGCAGAAATGTTCAAAGCTTCTTAAAATGTTAATATGTTGCACACATATTAACATAAAATGTAAACAATTGTTCAGTACACCATATTAGCTTTGCAGGCACGTCAAGCATGAACCATCTATGATCTTGTTTAGCTGTGGTAAAGTTAAACATTGATTGCAGAAGTGTTAAAAGCATTTTAATACAAGAGCAAGAGACTTGCTGCAAAACACCTGATTACGCATGTAGAGAGATGAAAAGTTTACATTATAAGCATCAGTCTTAAACAAGGAGAGTATAGAAGTTTCTGAGCTTTCCTTTGTGTCGTAAATGTCGTAAATAATGGAATCGGATTACTCTACCATCCAGTCTTTTCCTGGGTAGAAGTTGACGTTGTATGATTTGTTGAATAAAAGCAAAATAATTATTTGTTTGATCGGCCATATTGGTTAAACTTATAAAAACATGCAAATATAGTGCAAATTCATATAATTGTGTGACCATTTTGAGATAAATAAAATCCTGCTGTTTTGATTTTGATTATATTTGACTTCAAAATTCAAAGTTCTGTAATAAAGAAGCCAGAACAAATGTGTATCAACGATCAGGCTCACAAAAACATTAATTTCTGTGCTGTGGCCTCCATGCAAAGAGCCATGTTGGAGGAGAAAATCATTGTCCTGCTAATAAGCTTGTGACTATGTTCAGATCTGCTCTTCATCTCTCCAGAGACGCACAGCAAGCCTTAAATTAGCACAATAACACCAAAACACGCAAATAAACAAAAGGCTTACAGCACAGAGCTTTCAAAAAAAAGGAAAATAAGGCTTGAGGTTCTGGAGCATGTTGTGTGTTGCATGGATAATTTGTAGGTTAATTTGATAGGAAGCTTATTTATCTGGGTTAATCTGCGGTGTGGTTTATTGTAGAACAGCAAACATGAGAATACCAACAAAGAACAGGCTGTTTTCTGGCAACCAGAGATTTGTGTGTTTAGTTTCTCGCTGCACTTCGGGGAATTGTTAAAAGCTTTAGCTCACAAATACATACGAATGGAAGTTATTTTTAGGAGAAATGAAATCTAAATGGAAAACTACCTTGTATTTCGTAGTGCAGTGGTGTTTCAGTCATTGGAACATTTTTTCCTAGTTACTAGTTCTAGTAAAACTTGCTGATTCTTTCTCCGAATTTCAATTACTGTTTCTCTTACATGGTTGTGCTATCCATTAGCGTATTCTGTTTAATTTGATTGATAAAATACAAATTTGACATAAACAGAAAGGTCATTGTGTTACTTCACATTTGAACATTATGGTGTGGACATGATGTCTCTGTTCTCAAACATTGGAATGAATAGATCACACTTTATTTTAAGATAAATTCTTGCTATTAACAAACCATTAACTTTGACTTTTGCCTCAATAAACTTCTAATTGGATGCTTATTATCATTATTAATGTAGCATTTAAGGTATTGGGTAGGATTAGGGATGTAGAGATAATAATCAACCAATATCTTAATAATGAAATTAAATAAATCACTAAATAATAGTGAGAATTGGTCCGTAAAATTAAAGTGTTACCTAAATCTTTATACACTCATTAGAAACTTCTTTAGGTACACCTTGTTAGTAGTAGTACATTTTACCTTTTGAGTGAATTAAATTCTTCATTGCAATGATTCAACAAAGCACTGGAAGTATTCCTAAAAGAGATTTTGGTCCATACTGAAATAATAGTAACACATTTTACAGATTTGTTGACTTCACATACCTAATTTGAATCTCCTGTACCAACATGTCACAAAGGATCACTATTGGATTGAGATCTGCTGATTATTTAGGCCTTTTGAGTATAGTGAACTCACATGTTTAAGAAACCGGTTACACCACCGATCCTAAATCATTGATTCAAAGCAAGGTGAATCAATTCTTTCATATAGTTTTTTTTTTTTTTTTTTGCCAAATTCATACCCTACAAATCAAGTGCTGCAGACTCAACTGCTAGACTGCTGATTTCCATGCTTATGTTGTCTAATTTTGGTCAGCTTATTTTTAATTGTAGCCTTAGTTTGCTGTTGTTAGCTGACAGGAGTGTGCTCTACTTCTGCAACTGTAGTTCACCTGCTTTAAAGCTTGTTCATTGGGATTTTTTTGTTATTCTTGTCTAATCAAAGCACACGTAGAAAGTTAATCGCATCATAATGAACAACCTTAAGACATGCAGCAAACTGTTTGGAAGCTTTAAAATCATTACACGCAATGGCCCAGAGCCTGTTTATTCTGCATGTTACTAATGAGAAAAATGACAGATGTTTACTGTATGATGACTGAAATGGCTTTAAACAATAACTACATGCACTACAGAATGTTACGTTTACACACACATATGCACATATTACATATAAATCATCAGCTTTTTACAGCGTAATACTCAATACTTAGTACTCTTGAGTACTTTCATAAGAGCTACTTTTTACTCATACTCTGAGTATTATTTACTACAGATACTTTTACTTTACTTGTACTACATTTTCGGGCAAGTAAAAGTACTGTTACTTGAGTGGGATTTTTTTCTGTACTCTTTCCACCACTGGATTTATAATTTGAGTTACTCTTTCTATTATCTCAAAACCGTCTGCCCGTTTAGCTTTTACTTCTGTTATCAACCCCAGAATTGCCGTTTTCTGGATATTTTCTATTTTTCAGACCATTCTCTGTATAACCTAGAGGTGGTTAAGTGTGAAAATTTAGCTGATTTATTTTTTTGTACTGTAGAACACAACGTGTTCAAAATTGTTTTTATTCCTGTTCTAATGCTGTTTAAACTGTGGCAGATCGGATGCCAAAATGCATTGAGCTCCTTCTATGTAATTGCCTGATTAGATATCTGCATACCGAGCAGTTAAACAGCTGCTCCTAATAAATTGGCCAGTCACAGCTATTCACCTTATTCTCCGCCGACGAGCGTTAAAAACTGCTCGTTACACTGCTTGATGTTGCAATTTGAAATTTTCTTATTATATTATTCTACTTGGTCTGTATAGTCATGCAAACATTTGTAGTTTGCATGACTATACCATTTTCTGCCGTTTATTATTCCTAGTCATTTCTCCCATAGGCGACTGAGTCAGAAGTTCTAAGACAATCGCAAAAACAGGCGCACTTCTGCATTTTATAGTAAAAGATAGTTAAAGATAGGATAGTTCACCCAAAAAATGGAATTTACTCACTATTTACTCGCCCTCAAATGGTTCCAAACCCTTATGAGTTTCTTATTATGTTGAACACAAAATTAGACATTTTGACGATAGCTAAAAACCTGTATGCATTAACTTCCATAATAGGAAAAGTCAATGGGGTCAGGTTTATAGAATTCTTTAAAATATGAGTAAATGAAGACCGAATTTTCAGTTTTGAATGAACTATCCCTTTAAGACTTCTTGAACTCCAGGACACCTATGTTTCAGACTTATTTAATTGTCTTTGACGACAGTATTTTCTTCCCTCTGGTCCCATCTTCTACATTTGTCTGGTTCCGTCACCCCTAGAGGTGCTTATGTTAAAAGCTGTCGGTTGTTAGCGACAATCAGAGACTGGCTGACTTTCTCTTTCTCTCTCTTTCTCTTTCTGTCTGTCTCCGAACAGCCGGTTTGATTTCATCTGCATCCCGTCGTTTATTATTCCGTCCCAGCGCTGGGCCGAACTCCTCGGAGAGACTGCAGCCTGATCAAACGCTCTCTCCCAGGAGCGATCGCACGCCGCTCTGTTTCTCTCTCCCCATCGCTCTCCCCCGTTATGTCTAAATCCTCCATACAAATCGCTGTATTTCTGCTCTCCCAGTGGGGCCTATTACTGCCTGTGGGGCATTAAAGATCATTAATAGTTCTGTCAGAATGAAAGAGGGAGAACGAGAGAAGAGAGAGAGAGGGAGAGGTGGAGGAGAGTTGCTTAGCTGCTCATAAATGGGAAATTAATACATCTGCCTCATTAATGCTGCCTGGTTTTTTGATGTTTGTTAGCTGGCAACTTTAATGATGTAGGTCTGAGCCAACAGGGTGCTTGACTAAATTTGATTCCTCCAATTAAGTAGTCAGAGTTCTTTTCTTTCGGGAGGAAAAAAAGAGAGAGAGAGGCACGGAGGGTGAAGAAAGAAAATTGGACTCCCCCAACCTTCAGTCCTTATTTCTCTCTTGCTCTTTTTAGCTCCTCCGAGTCATTTTTTTTTTCACTCTCTGCCTGTCGCAGCTTGATTGCAGCGCCACGTTCATCAACCTTGGTCTTCAGGAAGTTGTTTACCGTTGGCAAATCAAGGGGAAATATTTTAATCAGCGTCTGCCTCTGTCTTAATCACTAACATTAGCAAGCCATGTATGTTAATTGCCGCGTAGAGGAAGGTGATCGTCGTCGGTCTCGAGTGCAAATGATGGAATCTAACACCCTGACATGAGCAAACGAGCTGGAGGCATCAGCCGGAAGAATGGGCCATGTAAAGGACATGAGGCTTTGTTTCCCATGTCATTTTTCCAGGAGTGTGTAATGTGTGTTGTCTAGAGCAAAAAATAAAAAAAACCATGATGTAGTTAAATGAGTTTTACATAACAAAGAGTCTGTGGGTTTATCTGCATAGCTGAAGTTCAGCTAAGGCCTGAAAAACTGTACAAGAATGGAACGTTTCAAGCTAAGCAATCTTATTTTGTAATCCTACTGTACAACCCGAAAGAAGATAACATCCATGGTAGGGCTGAGGAATTAATCGAAATCGAATCGCAATTGCAATTTGAAGCATTGTGATTTGCTAATCGCTAAAGGCTGTGATATGAAATATGTATGCATTATTTGATTTTCCCCGCCCAGAGCAAATGTGTGACTGCCGTCTGTGTGTCATAGTATTAAGCCCTGTTTACACCTATTTGTTTTAAAATGGTGTTTTAGAATGAAAAGATCTGCGTCCACACTGCCGTTTTATCTAACGTTTTTGAACAACTCTTCGTATACACTAAAACGCTGAAAATGCACATCACATGAACAAGTGTGTTAGTATTTATTATTTAGTATTTTCAATGAGAATGAAAGAAAGCTGTTACATTATAGGGTGCGTTTTGTTATAAATATGCATACACTGTAAAAAATTTGACCTTAAATTCACAGTAAATTACTGGCTAATAATTGCATTACTTTCACAGTAAATTACTGTATGTAAATTCACAGTAAATTATTGTGAGGTACTTCACAGTAATTTATTGTGGTTTTGTCACATTAAATTATTGTGAAATTACAACCATATATTGTAACTTTACAGTAGATAATAAAGTCCGTTACTGTGATTTCACAGTATTATCTTGTAGAATTAACTATATTTTACTGTGATTTGCAAACCAATTACTGTGATTTAGCAGTAGGTTGCAGTTTAAATACCTGATTTAACTGTAAAGTTACAGTTATAACCCGGATTACTGTAATTTAACAGTTTGGTGCTGTAAAATTTCAAAGCAATTTTAGGTCACACAAAAATGAAAATTCTATCTTGATTTACTCACCCTCAGGTTGTTCCAGCTCTGTTAAAAATGATTTTTTTGTTAAACACAGGAATAAAAATATCCAATAATCCTCTTTGTGTCCAAACAACCTGAGGATGCGTAAATGACGACAGAATCTTTATTTTTGGGTGATCTGAGAAGACTCTAAAATCAAAATAAAAACAAACACACATACATTTTACAGATTTATTTAACAGCTTAATGACATCTGTGTAAACATTTCAGAAAACTTTCAAAAGGTGAAGGTGAAGCCTCAAAAAATACTATAAGAACATATTAATAAAAAAATCTGACAACATATTTAGCATACATATAAAAAGCAGTGCTTCAGAGTGCGCTCTCTCTCTCTCTCTCTCATTATATACATATATATATATATATATATATATATATATATATATATATATATATATATATATATATATATATATATATATGAGAGAGAGAGACAAAACTTCTTGCTAAATTAGGCAGTCGTCTATTCAAGGTCAATCATTTTCCTGATAATTTTACACACTTGCTGGTTGATGTGTCTTCTCTGCTTCTTTGACTTCGTCTGTCTTCCATCTCCAAACTGGTGCCCAAAAAGCACCTATAAGCAAAAGGGCAGACAAACAGTTAGCTTCATACAACACTACTGGGACACTACTGCTGCACTACAGAACAAAATTACTGTTAGCTCAGTTTGAACATGCTGACAATACTGTAGCTCAGTCAAACTGAAATTATTTAAACAAAAACATCTGAAAAACATTTCCATCACAAACACACAATCAAGAACAGTCCAACAACAAATAGTGGTTTTAATGACCTAGGCAGAGCATTTTAAAACAGTTGATTTGATTTACATCTTCTGTTTACAGACTATAATCTAATGCTGGGTTCATACTTATTGCAAAGTTAACACATGCATCACAGCACTTGTTCTTGAATACTAGCAGGATGTTTCTTGCATCAAGCTAATTTTTCATGATTTAAATATTAGGAAAATTTTGCAAAAAAAACTTCATTTGTTTTGTATTCATTTCAATCAAGTTTTTTGCAAATATTCCAAATATTTTTCAACGTTTTTTTAGTTTCACTTAATTTGTGCTGCCCAGTAAAATTTCCCACTATTTATGGATTTGCAATGACTTGCATGTAATCCACTCACCTGAATAGTTAACTTCACATATGGTATAAGAGCCCCATCCTTTTAAAGACAGCTTCCCCTCTGGTCTCCAGCACAGACAAACAAATTGTGTCTGCAACACGGCCCTTTATAACAAGGGGACAGAGGGAGTCATGACTTCTGCTCCTATACATTCCTTGTTTAACCCCCCAAAACAAGCCCTCAGTTACAATATTTATTGTAGACATTACCTTAAATTCCAGAGTGCAAAAGGCATCTTCAGCATACTTCAGTTTCAGACCAGATCCAAAGTCAGTTGTGAAATCCAGGTGAGGTCCCATGACCACTCGACCCTCCAAGGAATAAGACTAAAAGGGGGAAAGAAGGACTAAATTAGAGGTGTTTGTGAATAATTAAATTTGTTTGTAGAAACAAAGTTGACATTCCATGCTCTGCCTATTAAAAACCAAGCAAACAAACACACATGCCCAGTAAAATTGCTCATAAAAATAAAAACTATAGTTTAAAAAAATCTTTGTCTAATATTTACTACTACTGAAGGTACTGGTGGAACTTCTGGAAGAAGAAAAGGAGTTTGTACAAGAAACTGCTCACAACAAATCTGTGAAAAACCTGACATTTAAAAATCTAATAAAAATGAGGCATCAACATTACCTTTAATAATCAAGCAATGGTTGATTGGTAGCATCAGTGTTTCAACATCAATGGCTGTGGCTGCAAAAAAAAATGAATATAATAAGAGTAGAATAAGACTCAACCTAACATACACATACTCATATATATATATATATATATATATATATATATATATATATATATATATATATATATATATATATATATATATATTTTTATATATATATATATATATATATATATATATATATATATATATATATATATATATATATATATATATATATATGTTTAGATTGTGATAATGAATTTAGGTTATATTTGTGTGCTCAGAATTTACTCACCTCACACTTCAGCTATTATCAGGTACACCTGAACACCAAAAAATAAAATCTACAGTTAGTGACAATATGCAATTAGTTCTCATTAGTAAATGTTAGCAATGCATTTATAGAATGCATAATAGCATGCAATTAGTTTAAAAGAATACAACTGAATTGTATTATAAGCCTCATAAAACAATTAAGACTTGTTTCATAATGAGTTTAGTTTATTTAACTAACTTAACGTTAACGTTACAGTGAACAAAATTAACGTACATGATGGTGACTAACGTAACCGTAACGTTAACTTAAGTGAAGGTCAGAGCTTACCTTAACTTTAGTCATTTCACCTTCACTTCAGTCTTGTACTGAAACAGAAAATGCAGTTAACAAGAAGTTAATTAAAGAAAATTCCCTTTCTTTTTTCAGGAACTAACGTTAACGTTATGCTAATACCTCAGAAAACACTACAGGCACCATCTGGCGTCGTTAATTTCTTGTTTTAAAAAAAGGCGCGCTTAAACCCTGTACGTGCGAGTACAACTAAAGTACTCGATAAATTCCTGTTAAATGACATGCACTATACAGAAATACACATACAACAATCATTTAACGGACAAAAGTCATTTTTTAACACTTACTGAGGATGAATCCGTTGGGTGAAGAGACGACTCAGGCGTTGTCTGTGGTGATGGCGCTTGTTTGCGTTCGAGTCGAGTCAGTTCTGTTCAATGAATCGGCTCATTTAAGTGAACAGTAAAGAGTCGAATTCGCCTGAAAACGATTCCGTTTTGTATAATATTGTAAGACGCAAACATATAATTCATTAATATTTCATCATATTGCTTGGTTCGTGTACTGCTTGTACACGAATTACTTGTTGATGACTATGAGCTCATGAACACGTCTGATAAAATATCTGAATCTGATTCAATGTAACACGAGTCCTGAACCGAAGCAGTGCAAAAGTAATATATTGATTGAAATATAAAGTTAATTATTTTCTTCGCCATTCAAAATATTACATATCTCTGACTTCAACAATAAGAATAAAGTTCGTTTGGAGTGTATTGAGAATTATTATTTTTTCCTCCCAGGATTCATTTCGCACCAAGCTGCATCAAGCTGTAATGGTGGATGAGAAGGCACATAATATTATAAATATTGCTTGTAATATGTAATGAAATAAAGTTTTAACACTTTTTCATGCGAGAATGTAGTTCTTCAAAACTCAAATCTGTGGATTGTTAGTAAAGATTGTGTGTAATTTTAAGTGTGTTTTGCCGGTAGCGGAGATCTATGACCTCCAGGCGGTAACGGCGCTCATTACTCATGTATCCGCCGAGAGTCGCCTGTGTTCAGGCTAGACATTGGGACAATTGCCCCGTCTTCGATGGCTCTATATGCGTCCGAAAATGAAGTTTTAACTGTTTTTCATGCTAGAATGTAGTTGTTTAAAACTCTAATCTGTGGTTTATTTATATAGATAAAAAATAATAACTTATATATATATATTTAATTCTGAGATAGGTGACCTCCAGGCGATGACAGGTGCCCAATACTCATGAAACCGTCTAAAGCAGACATTTACCCTGACATTGAAATAATTGTTGGCTGTTTAACAGTCTTTGGTTTCATTAATTAATTACTTTTTATTCCAGTTTATTATGTTTTGGCTAAGCACACAGTTGTTCATTAAATATTATTTCCTATTCTATGTTAACTGTATAAAATAAAGGTGCAGTAGAACCAAAAAGATGTTGGTAACCAAATCGTTTTGGGGGCTATAACATTCTGCTATTATCTGTTAAAAGTTCATTTGTATTAATTTCTACGTTGAGTTAAAAAAGGTTTGAATTTCTTTAACTAACGTGCAAAAGATATAGCCCTTTTCACAGTAATTTGCTGTAATCATGCTACCTGCCGTAATTTCACAATAAAATTATGAATACAACATATTACTGTGAATTTTTCAGTTAAATACTGTGAAGAGATACTAATGTAATTTACTGTGAAAAATTACAGTAACTTGTTGTGAAAACCTGGAAATTTTTTACAGTGTACAGTAAAGATGACGATCATATAAATATATAGCTACACGACGCCTCAACATTTTTGGCGTCTGTTAAGTTGCTAATATCAAGATGAAAATAGGCAGTTCCTTGTATTATGTTTTCATTTTATTGTTAAGAAAGTGAAATAACATAGTCAGGGTGATGTGAATGAGGTTATAAAGTACACTGATCCCATTAAAGGTTTACCTGACGTGTCTTTCCATATCAAACTTGCGAAGTGTGAACTTAAAAGGAGAAGATGCAAGACTGATCTGTGTGTAGGCTACTTAATATCGAGGAAATAGCCCCAATAAGATTTTCAGATGTCTTTGTTTTCTCCCATCCACACTAACACAGAGAAGCAGCGTCTTAAAACCAAAACAGCCTCTTTAGCGTTTTCAAAAAGCTCAATTTTCAGCGCTCAAAAACTCTGGCTTAGTGTTGACGGATGATGGACGACATAACCATAGCAAAACTTACGTGTTTTCAAACTAAAACGTATTAGTTTAAACCTAGCTGGACCGGCCAATTGAGTAAGCACACTTTTGTTCTGAACAATCAGAATTGCGCAATTAAACTATGCTTAATGCCCACAATAAAAAGCAAAAAAATCATACAGGAAAGCGCAGACAAGTGGGAAAATGGCGTCTGCTGCTTCAGAAGCATTATTTGACAAATTTATATCAAAGAAAGACAGGACATCGGTAATATGGAAATATTTTGGTTTCAAAGTGACAGGCATCAAACAAAAACAGGTCATTTTTAAGAGCTGTCACAGAATTATAGAAGTCCAAATTATACAAAAGAACTGTTAACGTTTAAAAATAAAAGGGCTATAGTTTAAGTGTCTGGTACATATAGAGAGAAGAGTGTTTATACAGGTGGTTTGTCAACCCACTCGCCTATGTGAAGCACACTTCATAAATGCACAATGATTAATAATTGTTTATTTTGAAAACTGTTTTTCTGTGGGGTCATAGGGTGCTTTTACATCTGTGGTTCGGTTCATTTGGTCTGGACCATGGGCAACAAATGACACATTGTAGCATTTTTCAGCCTTTTTTTTTTTTTTGTTTTGTTTTTTTGTTCTTTTTCACACCCCACTGATTGCTTTGGTCTGAACCAGTTGAAAAGAACCAAAATGCAGTCATGTGAGAAAATTCACATCACTCATTGGCCAGGTGTTATTGAACATATTTCCTAAACTGCTTTTCAATTAGTCGGAATTAACATGCAGGGAAATGCCAATGAAACTCCAGCAAGTAAACAAACCAGCAGAAAATGACCCTTTTTAATATGGAGGAACGACTGCGCCAGCTGATGGTATCCCTGGTCATAGTGTACTATATAGTTTGTATACATCTCTTTAGACAAACTTTACATTTCCGGAATGAAGCGGGCTGCTGCTGGAAAACAATGTTTTATTGCATTGTGAATGGCAAAGGTGCATCGCAAGTCACTTTAGGAGGAGGCGTGAATTAGTTTAGCTAAACTATGACTGGTCTTCTTCCGGAAATATAACCAATGATCCATTAGGTAATCCTCACCACAAACAAACCGCATGATTTGTTTGAAGGCGTACCGAGACCTCCTTGAAGAGACCTTCTTGGTCTGCTTTTGGTGCACACTCAAGTGCCACATTCACACCTGCCCAAACGAACCGCACCAAGAGGGAAAATGAACTCTAGTGCGATTCAACCGAACTAAATTTGTGAAAACACCCTAAAACACCATTGGACCCCTTAACTTTAATTAAATTTATGAAACATTTGTTCAGTATATTCTTTTGTTGTACACACAAGAAAGTAAGTTGTCTAAAATATTTGTGTTCAGTTTTAGTTGTTTAAAAGGAGGTCATGGTGTAGTGTAATCTGGCAGCTCTTGTTCATAATAGCAACTAAACAGGGCTGGTTTGGCCTGCAGAAGGCTGATCTCCGCGGCCTTCACTTTAACTTCCAGTACGTGTGGAGCTCCAGACAGGCATTATGGGAGAAAGCTGAAACAGAATTCTAAATCAGCTTAGCCTGCTAGCCCTCAAAAGGATTATTCATCTTCAAAAGAGTGTGATTCATGCCTGCAAGGCCCACCGCTTCATCTTTCACCTCCACTTTCCTTTCTCCTCTCCCTTTCTTTCTGTCTCTCTCTTATTTAAAATGGCCCCTTGACAAGCTGAATGAAGGAGAATGAATGAGCAGATGCATTGTTAATGGACTGGTCATGTTGAGATTTGAGGCAGTGCCGTCTTTCGTTTACAAGTAATACCTTTGACATGGGGGAATTGTCAAGGACACAAAAGCAGTTGGTATCTATCTACAGTATCTATCTATCTATCTATCTATCTATCTATCTATCTATCTATCTATCTATCTATCTATCTATCTATCTATCTATCTATCTATCTATCTATCTATCTATCTATCTATCTATCTATCTATCTATCTATCTATCTCCATCCATCCATCCATCCATCCATCTATCCATATATATTTATGTTTGTTTGCTTATTCATAATATTGTTTCATTTGTCCACCCATCTCTACATCCAGCTGTCCATCTCTGTATATGTTTATCTGCCTATCCCATTCATCTTTACATCCATCTCCATATCCATTCATCTGCTTATTCCATCTATTGTTACATTCCTTCATTTATAAATTCCTCTATCCATCCAACCATCCATCCACCCATCCATCCATCCATCCATCCATCATCTATCCATTCATTCCTCCATCAGTCCATCTCCATATCCGTTCTTATCCCATCTACCTTTCCATTCCTTCATTCATAATTTATTCTATCCATCCATCTATCATCTATCCATTCATTCCTCCATCCCTCCATTTAACCATCTCCATATTTGTTCATCTGCCTGTCCAATCTATCTTTTCATTCCTCCATCCATAAATTCCTCTATGCATCCATCATTCATCCATCCATCCATTCCACCATCCATTCCACCATCCATCCATCTCTATATCCGTTCATCTGCCTATCCCATCTGTCTTTCCTTTCCTTCATCCATAAATTCCTCTATCCATCCACCCATCCAAGTAAATACGTTCATTTATGCATTCATATCATTCACGATATTCATATCATATCATTCATCCTTATATTATCCATTTATCCATCCATCCATCTCTATATCCACCCATATATCTAATCTGTCCTTTTGTATATCCATCCATATATCCTAATTATCCATTTATATATATATCTGTCTATCCCATCCATCCATCCATGAATTCACTATCCATCCAGTCTCTCAATCATCTTTTCAGTTCATCCATCTGTCTATTCATCTTTCTGGCCATCTACTTATATGCATTCATTCATTCATTCACTCATTCATTCATTCATTCATTCAATTCTTCTTTCATCTGTTTATTTTAATCAATCATCTATCCATTCTTTCTGTCAGTATGTACTTTTTTCTCATCCATCTCATCCATCTATTAGTCCATCCATCCTCATTCTGTCTATCACATCCAATATCCAATCATTTAATTTATCGTACATCATTTCATTCAAATCATCCATCTACCTGCCGATCTGTCAATATATCAATATCTGTATATAGGTCCGTCTGCCCATCCATCTTTAATATATGTCAGTCACACAAGGTTGAGGTCCTTGTTGTCATAGTTACTGTCAACACAGCAGGCTTAACTCTAGATCCAGTGGTCTTGGATTTCAGCTGTGCATGTCATTGCATTACTTGTGTCTCAGCTGGTAGAGTAAAGAAGGAGATTGAGCGAGGCGAGACAGAGATGACAGACAGCAGGAGAGGAAGCTGTACTAGTGGAGGCCTGTCTGAATGCTAGTCCTCAACTGGGCATTAATAATGCATCTCTGAAACTGTCAGTGACGTTAAGCTGCATAAAGGGGCTTGTTGAAAATAAAGCACAGTCGCATGAAAGGGCCTAGTAGTGCAGGCCCAACATAACCCTGATGTTTGTCCTGAACACAAGAACATCAGGGAGAGCGTGTAGTGCACAAAAAAAGATAGATAGATAGATAGATAGATAGATAGATAGATAGATAGATAGATAGATAGATAGATAGATAGATAGATAGATAGATAGATAGATAGATAGATAGATAGATAGATAGATAGATAGATAGATAGATAGATAGAGAGATAGATAGATAGATAAATAGACGGACGGACGGACGGACGGACGGACGGACAGATTTCTATCTATCTGTTTGTGTCTGTCTGTCTGTCTTCCATCCATCCATCGTGTTTTCCATCCATCATCCATCCATCCATTTGTCCATCCATCCATTTGTCCATCCATCATCCATCCATTTTTCCATCCATCCATTCATCTATTTTTAATCATCCATTTGTTCCATCTATCCATCCATTTCTTCCATCCATCCATTTTTTCATCCATACATTTTTTCATCCATCCATTTCTTCCATCCATCCATTTTTCCATCCATCCATCCATCCATCCATCCATCAATATATTCCATTCGTCCATTTATTTTTTCCATCCATCCATCCATTAATTTTTTCCAACCATCCATCCATTAGTTTTTCTATCCATCCATTTTTTCTATCCATCCATCCATTTTTTCATCCATCGTCCATCCAGTTTTTTCATCCATTCAACCATCCATACATTTTTTTCATTCATCCATTCTCTCCATTTACTTATCCATCCATTTTTTCAATCCATCCATGCATCCATGCATCTATTTTCTCCATCCATCCATCCATCCATCCTCAGACAGCAGGTTTCTTTACAACAAGGTTTCTTTAGTTAATGTTAGCTATTGTATTTACTGACACATATCAAAAAATAACAATGTATCTATTACAGTATTTATTCACCTCCACATTATTTAATGAAAATAGTTATTCATTGTTAGTTCTTGTTAGCCCAAAGTACTTTAGTTAATGTTTAGAAGCACAACAATATACTTTAATAATACATCAGTAAATGTTGAAATTAACATTAATTACCATTAAAAACTCTGCAGAAGTTTTGTTCATTCTTAGTTAGTGTTAATAAATACCTTAAATAATATTAACTAATGTTACCTCATTGTAAAATGTGACTATTATTACTTATGTAAAAAAACAAAGACTGAATGATTATTAAGATTGCAGATGATACAACCTAATGAAATATTCACACCAATAATGAATTGCTGAGAATGTCTAATGAAAAAGAAATTAAGCACGTGATAGAGTTTTAGTTGTGAGAGATCTGACGCACTGTGCTGCATGTCTAGCTCTTTGTGCCATGGAGTAATCTACTGCACCATTACAGGAAAATGATTAGCCACAAACACCCAATTAGGGTGTAAATGTTTTAAAGGGGTGACAGGTTGATCAGTGATAATGTTGGCCGTGTGGCTGAACTAGCAGAAATAAATCACAGTGCACTTTCCAGGGCAGCCCATGTGGAATGTTTTAGTTATGCTAATGAGAATTACCATAATTCAAAATGAGCGAACTTCTAGCTGAGCTTGCATTTCGTTTTGGCTTGCACACACACACACACACACACACACACACACACACACACACACACACACACACACACACACACACAGTAGGAAAAGCATCAAACAAGTAGCCTGGTTTTCTCCATGTTGCTTTATTTAGGTTTTTCAGAAGTATTGCAGGCCTCGAGCAGTGTTTTTGTTTGCCCCCAACCATGTTTTATTTTCATTTTTATTTCTCTTTTTCAGTTTTGTTTCTGGCTGAATTGGTGAGGTAGGATCAGCGTGTGTATAAAAAGCTCAGCGGAAAGACGTTTTTATTTGTTTACCTATTGAGAAGCCGATGGCGGCCGTCGACAAGCTCCTGTCACCTTTGTCGAGTTCGTCTTCTTCTCTTTGTTGTTTCCTGTATTCTCTCTCTCTCTCGCTCTCTCTGAAACAGCACTCGCCGCCATCTGGCAGGACCTGTTGGCTTGTTTGTTTTTCAGAGCAAACAGCAAATCACTCCCTTCCTCTTTCTGCCTTTTACCATATGCCACAGCCTGTGTATTAGAGGATGTCATGTTTATTAATGAAGCTTATCAAAGGCGCTCACGCACACTCAAACCTGCTGGATGGGCTTCAGCTGAAATGCTTCATGGGAAGTTGTCTTAAGCATTGTCTCAGTTTAATTGGCTGCTTTTAAAGATGCGTGCGACAAGTGTAGTCTTCTTTCTTTGGCGTGTTTCCTATTGAAGCAGAAGGTTGTCTGATTTGATAGAAAGAGCCAGATGTCTGTGATGAAGCAAGATTTCGTCAAACTGTATTGAAAATATATTACATTTCACCATTTAAATGTTTTTTATAAATCTAGTTTAGACTATTTTTTGAATGTTACATGGGTTATAAAAATCGCCTCACAGCAAGATGGTTGCTGGTTCGAGTCCCGGTTGAGCCAGTTGACATTTCTGTGTGGAGTTTGAATGTTCTCTCTGTGTTAGCGTGGGTTTCCTCCTCAGTCCAAAGACATGTGTTATAAGTGAATAAACTAAATTGAGTGTGTGAGAATGAGTGTGTATGGGTGTTTCCCAGTACTGGGCTTCAGCTGAAAGGGCATTTGTTGTGTAAAACATATGCTGGAATAGGTCAAATACTAAGCCGAAAGAAAATAAATGAATGCACTGGTAAAAAAAAAAAAAAAACAAACATGTAACTTGCTGAAAGTGATGTAATTTCATCTGATAAGTAATTGAGGAAGGCATTGAGGGATACCGTTATTGATCTCTCATTAATTTATGCAACATGTTTAAGGCAGTCTTTCCCAACCCTGCTCCTGGGGGCAAACCAACAGTACATATTTCGGATGTCCCCCTTATCTCACCCATTCATTTCAGGTTTTAGAGTCTCTTCTAATGTTCTGATCAGTTGAATCTGGTGTGTTTGATTAGGTAGAGGTTGAAACTGTGTACCATTGGTGTGCCTTCAGGGACAGGGTTAAGAAACACTGGTTTATAGTACACCAATTGTAGATTCTACTATCTGTCAGCTCTGTTCCTGTTATATAAATTACATCATATTATATAACTGCTAGCTTTTCAGTCACTTTTTGAAAACAATAATGTAATAGTTATTCTTATGTAATCAATGTATTCATTCTATCTGTCAGTACATACCTTTGGCTGTCCCATCCATATGAGTCTATCCACCCATCTTTATTCTATCTATTCCATCTAATATCCAATGTTTTTAACATTTTAATATTTTGGCTATTTTCTGTATTATTTATGTACGTTTTGTTAATACAAAAATACATGTTGTGTCTATCCCTACACTCAAAAAATATATGTTTTTAATTAAAATGAGCTGAAAAAAACACAATTCTTGAGATTTCATTGAGACAACTTAATTTTTTTTATATTCAATCCATATAAATTTGTTAAAAATGTTAAGTTAACTTAATCAATTTGTGTTGGCCATTTTTTACAGTTTACGTTCTGGTCAATTGTTACATCAGTTATAAAATAATCTGTAATGATTCTAAAGGATCGTTGAAAATGTGAGCTGTAATGCAGAATAATCAGCTTTGCAAAAAAAAACTGCATTTAAAATATATTAAAATAAAAAACATTAATTTTAAATTATTAAACAATTATTAGCAATATATGGAGCTTTGTAGAGCGGAAACGACTTCATAAAACCATTGTAAAGCATGTTAGTGATATTTTCTTGTTTTCTGTTTTATGTTAATTGATTTCTGTGGTTCAGTTTGGACTTTCCACTTGAACCCACTTCACTAAGATATTAGAAGCATCAAACCAAACAGACATGGACTTAAAGCCACAAACTTCAATTTTGGTTTTCATGGGGTCTCACCTGAATACACATGCCATAAAAAATTAAAGCAACCTTTCTCAGGCCAGTTAAGAGGGTTGGAAATGCAAGGCGAAGTGAGTAAGTGAAAGAGAGATCAGCTGAGAGAGAGAGAGAGAGAGATAAAAAGAACGAGAGAGAGAGAGAGACCTCAGGGTGTGCTGGGAGGCAGGTAGACCTGGAGGAGCCCGGAGGGCCATTACCATAGCGTTAATGCTAATCAGTGGCTGCACAAGCTAAATAATGCATCAGCCACAGATGGCAGAACTGCACTACAGCCACTGCGCTCACTACTCACCGGCCTGAGGAGAAAATTAGACTGCTATCATTGTTGTCAGGTCTGCTTAGCATAAAATGATACTTGATCAGCATTCCATTTGAATTTATCAGCTAATCAGCTAGTCAGTTTGGAGGTATGAACTGAAATGGATATTGACTCTGATCCAGTATGTCAACTCAAGGCTCTAGCCGACGTTCTGCAGTTAGTAGCATATGTGCAAAGTGAACTTACAATAAGGTTTAATCCCATTCACCATTTGAAAGACAGTTCAGCTACTCAGTTAAGCACTAAAGGGTGTGTTGAAGGAGCCATACGATACCACTTTTGTAATGTGTAATATAACTCTCATGTGAATCAAGGTGAATATGTCTGTGAAGCGTTAGCTCAAAATTCCCCACAGATTATTTATTATAGCATGTTTAATTTGCCACTTTTTAGGTGTGAGCAAACCCATTTTTCTTGTATGTATCTTTAAAGGGGTGGTCCACTACGATCTCATATTTTAAACTTTAGTTGATGTGTAATGTAGCTGTGTGAACATAAACAACATCTCTGAAAGTAAAAAAATCTAAGTTCAATGCAAAGGGAGACCTTGGTTTTTACAAAGTTAGCTTAGCAAAGCCTACAATGAACGAATTTTGGGGCCTACAAAAAATACTTCCGCTCCCTGTGGGATCACAAAAGTTTGTTACTGCGCATCCCACACTGCGCATGCAGGTAAGGGCCGTGGCCAGAGGCGCTGTAACGTTACAGCAGAGATGAAGCTAAAAATGCGTCTAAAAACGGCTGTTTCCACAGAGCTTTGTCTGTTTCTGTATTTGGGCTTCCAAAGGACACAACACAAAGACAGAAGTGCCTTTAGTTCAATATTAATTATCTTCCATAGAATTATAAAACGCACAGCAAGCATGATTTGACAAAACAGCTCCAGAATCGCTTCCAGTTCAGTGTTGGATTTGGCTAAAATCTCCTCAAAGCAGAATTTGTAAGCTACAAGTAAGTTTTTTTATTTGTTAAAATTGATCATGACATGTACAGTGTCTAGCGTTAACAGTATACTGTAGCAACGATGTAAACAATGCGAAATGCTGCTTTGCGGGCAAACGATTTAGCTACAAATTCATATTTATCAGTCAAACTGCTGCAAACACACACACACACACTCCACCAGCACGGTCGTGTCTCTTATGTGTGTGCGCACGGGACTGCACTGATTGTCTTCAGGCAGCTTTTCCATGTGTTTCACATCTCAGATAATGAAGTCGCAAAAGATATGTGGATGATTCATATTTTTTACACCTGCATATTCCAGATACTCATGAAAGACGTCATAACGCATAGAGTTAAAAAAAAAATACAGATTAGCTTACCTGACTCGTGGTCGCAGCAGAATAATAAATCAAGGCTCAAAAGGTAGCATCCCACATCTTGTACTTTATATTACAGAAACAACTTAATCCGAGCATCAGAGAAAAAGAAAAAGAAAGTCCCGCGCACATGCGCTTGTTACAGAAAGTTCACACATTTACACACACATAGACGCACACACAGACGCTGTTAAAGGAGCCGCACCCCATTTTCACTCGTTAGTTACAGACACTTGTCGGATTTTATTTTAGAGAGCGGGCGCGAGGTTGACTGCATGTTTACACAGCAGAAAAGCGCATGCTTTTACGGGCGTGATGTGGAGCCGATCCGCCAATAGCAGCACATTGTGACGATGACCAATCAGAGTCACTTAAGGGCGGGCCTTTTAGAGGAACTAGGAAATATGACAGTCGTTTTCATGTTAGCTGAGTAGCTGTGTATAATCAAAGTGAGATAAATGAAAAAATAACGCGATTTCCTTCAAGTGAAACATAAGCACACATTGCTTTGCATCTTATAAACACAACGAAGTCTTAAAATTACATTCTGGACCACCCCTTTAAATGCAAATGAGAGCTTGTTACACTTGATTTCATGTACAATTTACATTGTTAACAAACCAATAACTATGATTTTAGCTTAATTAACTTCTAATTAGTTGCTTACTAGTAGTAAATAAGGTAGTAGTTGGGTTTAGGCATAGATTTATACACTAGATATCACATACGGAACCTAAACATTCGTCAATACTGCCATCACATTTGTACAGTGCTCCCAGGACAAATGTCATACAACTGCACTTGACAAGTCAAGACTAAAGCCAATGTGAAGATGCTGGACTTGTGCGCTGTGTATGGGTGTAGTAATGAGCAAAAAAACAAAAAAACAAAGCATAAAGGCACAACATTTCATAGATAAGATTTTGTTTTTACGATTTTGTATGTTACGAACTTTTGTGGTAAACAAGTAACGATATTAATGATAATACAGTTACTTACTGCATTCATCATAACCCAAAGTATCAGTAACTTGCACTAAATTCTAGGCTTATGCTAGAGATTGTTAAATAAAATCAGCAAACAATCTAAATGAAAAATGACATGTAAAAGTGACAAGAAACTTGTATCATTGTCTGCTAAGTTCACAAAGGTTTCTACATTTTTTAGTAACGTATAAGATTGCCTGATTACATAACAGTGTCTGTGCCTCAATGTGCATACTGTCAACCCTACATTTTTGAATATTACAAATATTAGATACCATTTAGATCAGAAAGGTGGATATGCACATTGAGACGCAGGGATATCGATGGTTCACACGAGTCATTTATAACGGAGATTCATTCACAAACTAATCACTCCCTCCGTCAGAATGAGAAGTGAAAGCAGGAGAGGGAGTGTGTTTCAGCACACGCATTAGATCGAATTTAACAGGTTGGAAGATAATACATTTCCATGCAGATAAACACAAGCTTGTCAGCAATTCCCGGGCGGTTACTTATACATCAATATAGAAAAGTGATGTAAAATTATAATTTTCATCATTAAAAAAGTATTTGCATCCTAACCACTGGTAAACTTCCGATCCTTGATTTATGTATATGTGTGTATATATCATTGCTCCAGATTGCCAGTCCTCCGCTGCAACTTGGTTCCACATTCATTTCAAAGGAGCGCTAGCCTGTACTAGAATGGCAACTCTATTGATGCATTCCTTCCAATAGACAGCAAGTGTAGGCAAAATCTAATTTAACTATTTATGAGGTTTAGGTATTTGGTAGGATTAGGGATGTAAAAGAAGATCATACTTTATAAGTGCTATTTAATATCTCAGTAATAGGCAGATAATTCACAGTCAGCGTTGAACAAAACTGAAGCCAAACTGTCTGAAATTGCCAGTTGAGACCATCAGCCTTTTATCTTTGAGTACCTGACTGTATTATGCATAACAATTGCATCTTTATGAATTATGCAGGTGGTGAGTGTTTCTGGGATAAATCTTAGCCTAGACATAGCATGTGGAAACATTCAGAAAATATGAAGTGAAATGCTTTCCACCTTAAAATATCTTTAATATTGAATCAGTGGTAGAATCACTTTTAACTAGATTAATACTGCCGCAGCAGATCTGTCTTCTGCCACCTGAAATCACGCTTGCTACTTTGGGTGAGAGACTCGGTTCACACAATCCTGCATATCCCCTTCCTGTAGAACCATGGACGTATATAGAAGTACAAATAAATGCAACAAAGCGATCTGCTAGAAGGTACATGTCATTTGTTGTTTTTATAACCCGGATAGAGTTAGCCAAAAAATCCAAATCCAAACCGTGAGAGGAAACAAGGCCCTGTCCTGCAGGGCCGGCATCCTGCAGATTTTAACTCCAACTTGCTTCAACACAATATCAAGGATGTTTCTAGAATGTCTAGTAAGAGCTTGATTAGCTAGCCCAGGTGTGTCTGACTGGGGTTGGAACTAAACTTTGCAGGACACCGGCCCTCCAGGACCGAGTATGGACATCCCTGATCTAATATATAGCCAACACCATCATAAACACCACTGTGGACCCACCAAAGAAACCTAACAGAGTTTTGTTGGAGGAAGTGAAGAAATTGCGAGCCTGATCAGACATTAGCCCAAACACAGGCTTGTATCAGTTTGTATCAGTACTGAAAGACGCAAATCATGTGGTGAACATAGTGTTGTGTGACAGGCTACTTTACCTGGTTGCTAGACATGTTTCCCAAATAAGAAGTCAGCTTACACCAGTTACAGCACAAACTGGGCTTTGTGATATTTTTGTGGTTATTTTTTGTCGTTCATCTGAGTATTGTTTACAGTTTGAATTTGTATTTTTGTTGGTGTGGCCTTTAATATCTGGCTAAGCGATGACCAATGAATACTGTAATATTATAACCACAGTGCACAACAATGAGCCATGCTTAAACAATACTGTTCTTTTCTTGTGTTAAACAACCAAGAGCACAAGGACACTTCTGTATGTCCTCCATCGTTTTTTGGGCTGTTTACATTTCACATCTAAACATGTGGAAAGTAAAAGCAGAACCATTTCCTCTCTCTATTTGAGTGTATTTGCTGTGCATCTACATTTAAAATAATGAACCTGAGTGTGCAAAAAAAATGTGATATATGAACAGCTCATATTGGTTTCCTGTTTGACCAAGAATGCTGTTGTTTGCAACTTTCAAGGTGTAATTGTGGAATAGTTGTTTTTATATTGGACATTAGTTAGACATTTACTCTCTTCATCATCCTTAGATGTGTCACTGTTATTTTATTTCATTTTAGACTATTTAGTTTAATAATGTTTCTTTGTTTGAATAGCTTTACATTTTTTATTATTATTTTAGCCAGTCAATTTGTTGTTTTTTGCATGGCGATTCCTAAAACTGAAACACATTTCCTTCTGAAAACAATTGTGACACATGTTGACATTCACAAAGACTAAACACGCAGCTGCAAATATTGACAATATTTCAGACAATAGTACTGCAAGGTACACCGAGTGACAGTTAAATAAGCAGATAATATAAACATCAAGCACTGTACAGCAGCAGTGGGATGTGATTGATTTGTAAGTAAAATAAATAGTGTCTGATAGTTAATACATAGAATAAGATATTATGAAGAACAGTTAAGATATTAATTGATTACAATATGAATGTAATACTTAGTTTACATACTTAATATAAGCAATTTTGTTCTGTGAATTTATCATTTTAATGTAATAAATTTTTCTTTATACAGTCAACCCTGAAAATTTTCTTTCCCCAGGTGTAACAATAATTTTAGGCATGACTGTATATACATTATCCGACAAAAGTCTTGTCATAAATCCTAGTTGTAACAGCAACAAATAATAACTTGACTTCTATTTAATCATCTGGAATGAAGGGAGAAGGTCGATTTTTGAATCATCTGTTGATCTGCTTCCTAGTCATCTCAAATACTGCAGAAGACCTATTGGAACCTGCATGGACCCAAGATTCCTATAGAAATCAGTCAAGTTTGGTGAAGAAAAAATCATGGTTTGGGGTTACATTCAGTATGGATGTATTCAAATTCTATTCAAATTCTTCAGCAGAATAGCAGTCCTCCTCATACTTCAGCCTCCACATCAAAGTTCCTGAAAGCAAAGAAGGTCAAGGTGTTCCAGGATTGGCCGGCCCAGTCACTAGACATGAACATTACTGAGCATGTCTGGGGTAAGATGAAGAAGGAGGCATTGAAGATGAGTCTAAAGAATTTTGATGAATTCTGTGAGTCTTGCAAGAACGCTTCCTTGGCCATTCCAGATGAGTTTATTAATAAGAGTCATAGCAGAGATGTACAGTTTGGATACAGTATGGAGTCCTCTAGGCTCATGAGAGTCATACACAATATTAAGTTTCACTGTGCCATGACTTTATATTTTATACTGTACATAATTTCTGTTGTCCCACTTTATATTAAGTGGCCTTAACTAATATGTACTTACATAGGATTTAATAGTTTGTTACAATGTACTTATTGTGTAAATACATGTATTTACTGTGTACTTATGCTTGATTAAGTACATGTATGTAGTTACATTTGTAATTATCTTTTGTAATTACATTTGTAAATACACTGTTGACCATCCCTTACACCTTAACCCACCCTAAACCTACCCATGCCACCAAACCTGTCCATAACCCAACCTCTATCCCAATTCAAAAGCACCACAAGTGTTCTCAAATACATTATAAACACAGTAAGTACATTGTATTTATTTTTTGATGTAAGTACATAGTAGTTAAGGACACTTAATATAAAGTGGGACCATTTCTGTTAAGTGACAAGACTTTTGTCTAAAGTCAGACCTTACTGTCCTAATTAAATAATTTAAATTAAGGCAGGTTCATGTTATGTTATGGTAAAATATTTGTAATCTAGAAGCCTTTGCCTTTCATATAAGCCACTTCTAAAACCAAATGATCAACAAGTAGTCAAGTTATTATTTGTTGTTCCTATAACTTGAATTTATTAATTCTAAAACAAGTCTTTATTAATTTCTATTTATATCAGCAGTTGAAGCGTTCAGTTAGTTGGCAGTTAGTTACTGATAATAACCCCGCTATATTGACTCTTCCATACTTCCAGGAACTCTTACTTCCAGGAGGTCTCTTTCTAGAAAGCAGCTTTTTTATTTGCGTGATGACACATCTGAATTATAAGGAGATATTTCTTGTTTACATTTGCAAAGCTCAGCTAAGCTTTAGATGCTCGTCAGTAAAGTGTTATTATGCAGCAAATGGGATTTTTTGCAGCAAAATGTTGCCGCTCGACACTGCTTTCATCTCACTTTTGTTTCAGAGACATCACAGACTAATCCTAATCTATGAGATTAACACATTTTGTGCTCTTGAAAATGGCAGACGAGTATATTTGTGTGTGTCCATTTACATGCATCACCTACTGCTTTTCTGCATGGATTAAGCGATCTATCAGGATTAATGGCCTTTAATGCAGTTAGCTGAGGAAGTGTGTCATTGCCATGGTTTATGTGTATGTGTGTGTGTCAACAGCATTATAATGACAGTTAAATCCTCTTCAGCGCTGACTCTCTCACAGTTGTGTTTGCATAATATGTCATGTTCAACTACTGATCAAACTGAACATGTTTATTGCTTTCAGCTCATAAGTCTTTTGCCAAATGAGATCAGAATCTCATTACATGAATGTTTCTGAAGCAGCATTTGCAAAGGATTGTGGTCACTCTCTGAACTGACATAATCGACTTCATTCTGAGCATACAGTATGTCATATTTACAGCCTCAAAAGTGGATTTCTGTAACATGAAGTTTATGCTAATCATGTAAAGTACACATACAAACTGAAGCTAAATGTTGAAATATGCATATTTAACATGGACAGTCTTCTTTTATTTTCTATAAAATACAAGTTTACTTTTAGTGTTTACAGGGTTTGTTTTTAGTTTAGTAGTTAAAATGTCAATGTAAAAACAAAAAGATTTTCCAGGCAATAATATTTCTAAAGGAGTAGTTTACGTGGAATTAAACCAGATTTTTGTAAAACACAAACATTGCAAAAATCTGAAAAATTATTTATATGTAATGTAAATAATGACCATAGGGAGAAAAAATAAACTATTGAAAGGTATTTAATTCTTTTTTGTTGATGGCAGCTTAAAGACGTCACTCAGATCAAGAATGAAGTCACATGAATTGCTCTGGTGTGAGTTTTTTACAGACTTCAACAGAGTGTAAAAATCTTGATATCTCTGTGGGTCTCGTCTATTAAATCTGAGCTTTATTTTGTATTCTCTTTTGGATTCAAGTCAGGGGATTCGCTGGGCCATTCTACAGCTTGTTTTTTTTTTTTTCTCTGAAAACATTTTAGAGTTTCCTTGGCTGTTTTGGATCATTGCCTTGCTGAAATTTCCACTCTGGTTTCATCTTTATCAGCCTGGTAATGTAGCCGCAGCTCATATTAATTTACAATGAGGAAGGGCAGAGGGTTACTGAAAAACTACTGAGAAACATTCACTGCTGTCTGGGCTTTCACTGCCTGTCTACACCTCCCTTTAATCATGTGTTCAATATGTTTCCCTGCGTTATTTTATTTTATTTTGCAGAACTTAATTTGTAAAATAATTAGATTTGTTTTCTTTGCATAATGGATTTCTTTGGTGGTTACCAACATCCAAGGAAAATTTCAAATCAATGGCACCTTTACAAATATGTTTTCTGAGAAAAAAAATTCCCCGCTGTAATTGTCATTCTAAACGTGTATGATTTTTTGTGAACACACAAAAGATATTTTAAAGTATTAATCCAACAGTTTTTGATGGCTATTAGCTTTCATTCCTCCACAAAAAAAATCCTTTTTTTTTGTTTTTGATTGCATCTTAGAAGTATCAAAAATTACAATTCATTTGAGAAATTTTTCTTAACAATTAAGCACTTAGAACTTGTGGTTTTTGTTCTTTTTGCTGTTGTAACATGAAAAAGCTTTTCTAAAGTTGTTTAAATGCTGAAGTATAAGTCAATTGTTTTCAATCCTGAAGTTTCAGTGTCACAAGATGAAAATGAATGTGCAAAAAATAGTTTTTTTGTTTGTTTTGATGTATTTTGCCACAAGATCCCTTTACTTATAATTGTTTTTGCTTTGTCTTTGTCAGATCTAACACCGTTTTCTTCAATTGTTTACTGTGTCTGTTTGTTTTACTTTGGCTTTAAATGTGGCATGTGGTTTTCTTCCAAGCAAAAAAATATGGAGCATCGGTGGGAATGTTCTTATATTTTCGAGCTTGACAGAAATAAAATGTTGGAGCGCGAGCTTGCCCTGGCCTTCTCTCCTGCATGTCAGTTTTTTGAGTGGTAGATGCTGCGGTTCGCTTTCAGCCTGGCAGGACGGGTCCAGTGTGTTTGTAGGCCTCGACACCCGCATGCATGATTTAACATGCTCTGTAACTGCCAGCAGCGGTGCCTGTCAGGAGCTTCACCCCATCCACCCTCACGGCTCGCTTTAAAACTCTCCATGCCCGTGTTCGGCTTTCTCAAGGCCACCTCCAAGGCTCGGCATGATGATTCAGTACGAGGCAGAAGGTGTAGCCGGGAGCAAAGTTTACCCACAACATAAAAAACATGATCTGCTACACTGGAGGAAACCCAGGAGGGGAAAGTTGGAGGAGCGCTGTAGCTGAAGGGCTTTTTCTGATCACATTTCACCAGGGCAGAGAGTTCGCTGGAAAGAAACACCTCCACAGGATTTTTAGTTGTTTTATTTTACCAAGTAGTTGCTTCTCAGCACCTGCAAAAAAAAAATGACAGGACTGTTTACTGGTCACGAGTTTCAGATTTTTACTAGTCATTTTAATTATGAGATTAAAAAAGTTAAGCTTGTTATATAAGATTTTATTCATTACATACATAATATGTAATATAAGATATATATAATTTTATATAAGATTTTATTTATTCATTATTACATTATTTAATACATTATTACTGTACATGATTTTTTTTAGCTTCACAAGAGTCATTACATTATTAATTGTATTGTGTCCTTTGTGGCAGATTTAACAACAGTAGAACAAATGACTTCAGTCATTCACAATGCTATAAAAGGTTGTCAAAGACTACGTTTACATGGACATCAGTAATCAATTTATTTGCTTTAATTTGAGAAAGACAATAATATGATTCAGGTGTTTACCTGAGTTGCTTTTGAATCTTCCTTTCATGATCCTGTTTTGCATTTTATAGCACACAATTTGATTAACGTCGTTGCGACACCATGATATCCACAGTTCCTTCGGATTTTTATGTAATTTTGGATGTTTCAGTTTTAATTTGTCGACTTTAATTGCAGTTCGGCAGTTTCACTTTTATTTAGGAACATTTCATCCATGCCCCTATGACAAACGAGAAATTGGATGCGAGTATGAACTGCTGGAAGAGTGTTGTTTTATTGGAATTTCATACTGCACGGCGTATGGAAAAAAAACTCCCTGTGGAAAAAATCTCTGTAGTCTTTCACTGACTCGGTAGGTGCAGAGAACAGTGTCAAACAGCTGTGTGCATGGACTATCCTGACGCAAAATGAGCAAAAAGTCCTAGATGACGGTAATAGATTGATTGCGGTGTTTACTTGTACTGCACTTCAATAATGTGACTAAAATCAGCATACTATACATGTCTTATCCCGATTTCTGTTTATTTGATTATGACCTTAATTGGATTAATTTAATCATAAATGGCTGTTTACATGGTGGACTCTTAATCAGAGTATTGTCTTAGGGTGCTTTCACAACTCTGAATTGATTCAGTTGTTCCAAAACAGAGATTACAAATGTTACATTGTTGCTCTTTGCTCTTGGAGCGGTTCGTTTTCACACTGCAAAGTTTCTAATTGGACCAAAAGAGCTAAAACAAGTCACGTGTGAGTAAACTCTCCTCACATTGGTCAGAGTGTCAGGCTTTATTTTGCAGAGTACCTCTCAGCTGTCAGGAGAGGTGGTGGTTTTGTGGTGTTTGACAAGGTGCGCACAACGTGTCTGTAGAGGAGAGATGCGGTGGGGAGGGGTGAGAAGGGTGCGCGACGTAGCCTATTTGAGGACCGGGAGGGAGACGCGAGATTACCGGGAGATCGTCACTCATTTGCGGGTATCCGGAGACTCGCGAAACTTCCTACCCTACTCATAATTCTCTCTTCATATAGCCGTATGCCTATTACATATCCATAAAACACTGTGAAATAACCGCGCTCGGATCATATCGCTTTCTCACTGCAATCGATCCACTCCAGAGTTCGTTTCAATCGAGCCGAGACTACCTCATTCAAGCGATCTCGGAGCGATTGATTTGGTGCAGATTCGAGAGCGATTGGTGGTTTCACATATGCCAAATAAACCGCGCTAACTGGGCAAACCAGACAAGTTCCTAAACATAGTGTAGGTGTGAAAGCACCTTTAATCATATTCAAATCGAATTATTGTAAGTGCACTCAGGCATCTGTTATCAGCAAAGTGTTTAAAATTGTATATAGATTACACATAAAAAAACAGTTATTGAGCTCCAATATTCTGACTATAATATTCTGAATCCAGTCAGTGAGTGATTGTTTTTAAAAAACCAAATAAAATTAATCTGAAACAACATGCAAAAATTTCAATGTAATTCCAAAAGTCAGCATTCATTTTTAAAATGAAGCACTAAGAGACAATAACATACTTGTTTAACTGCTACTTGTTTACTAAAGTGTAAATCGATTGTTTTAAAGTGTTTGAGTCACAACATTTAAATGTACTCTGTGAAAAATTTATATTGTTTTGAGCACTTTGATAATTGTTTTTAGCAAAATAACAAGAAATCTGAATGAACATTTGTATATTAATTCCCTAAATCAGTCATTTTAATTACAGTACGACAGTTCATTCATTCAGTTTCCTTCAGCTTAGTCTCTTATATATCTGGTGTCGCCACAACGGAATGAACCACCAACTATTCTGGCATATGTTTTACGCAGCATATGCCCTTCCAGCTGCAACCCAGTACTGGAAAACACCCATACGGCTAATTTAGTTCAACCAGTTCACCTATAGTGCCTGTCTTTTGACGGGAGCAACCGGAACACACAGAGGAAACCAACGCAAAAACAGGGAGAGCTTGCAAACTCCACACAGAAATGCCAGCTGGTCCATCTGGGTCTCGAACCAGTGACCTTCTTCCTGTGAGGCGACAGTGCTAACCACTGAGCCATTGCGGCAGTTGTATTATGAAACTTTGTTTTCATGCCATTGACACACCTGTTATAACGAAAAACCAATAAATGGTGATTGTCAAACTTTATACTAATTTGTCTACAAAACTTGAAGAGATTTTTTAAAGGCTTGTTTTAAATGTCAGAGTGTAGCAGTCACGATGGTAAATTGCACTGTGTCTGTGGGAAATGAGTCCAACATTTGTTCAAAGTTTTGTAAAGAGCACCTTTCTACTTACTGTTTGCCATAGTTGACTGTTAGTCAGAGATAATGGTCTAAATGAATCTGGTGTCGACCCCTCTTTCTCTTTTCTCTCTGACCTTATCTCTTCCTCCTTTATCAGGCTCTGTCTCTCACACCACCACATGACTGATCACCTCACATTCAACAGAAGACACAGTCTCCACTTAAACACACAAACACACCAAACACACACCTAAGACATGCCACCCTGAGGTCAACTGGACTGACATGCACACCAGTGAACCATGGGGTGGTATGTAGCATGATAAAGAAATACGATAAGCCATTTGAATTTATCAGCACTACATTTTAATTTATTATACAAACATACAGTATAGAATAAAAAAGAATCGAAATAATAAATCATAGAAAAATAATTAAAATCAACTTAAAATCTTTTAAATTAATACATCAATCATAAAAATAATCAATCATAGAAATAATCAATCATCCAATCTGCCTTTTTTCTAAATTATATGATACTTTGCATGAATTATAGGAATAACTTTAACTGTTAAAAAGCAGTAGTGTTTTAAAAACTGTTGTGCCATTATTCTTCCTCATTGTTTGTCCATTAAATTTAAAAATGCAAATTGTTCGAATTAACAAATTATTTTAGCAGAACACAAATAACCACAAAACCTACACACAAATCATTCCTACATTTATTACAGACATATATTGAATATAATTGTACTGTAGGGAATACAAAGAGAGAAAAAAACAAAACTTCAAAACTGCTGTGGCCACAGATTTGCTTGTGATACACTCACCGGCCACCTTATTAGGTACAACTTACTAGTACCAGGTTAGACCCCCTTTTGCCTTCCAAACTCACTTAGTTACACCAAATCCCAAAGGTGCTCTATTGGATTGAGATCTGGTGACTGTGGAGGCCATTTGAGTACAGTGAACTCATTGTCATGTTCAAGAAACTAGTCTGAGATGATTTGTGCTTTATGACATCCTGCATATCCTGCTGGAAATAGCCATCAGAAGATGAGTACACTGTGGTCATAAAGTGATAACCATGGTCAGCAACAATACTCAGGTTGGCTGTGACGTTGACACGATGTTACTAATAGACCCAAAGTGCGCTGAGAATATATACCCTATACCATTACACCGCTACCACCAGCCTGAACCGTAGATACTAGGCATGATGGATCAGTGCTTTATGTTGTTGAAGCCAAATTCTGACCCTACCATCCGAATGTCACAGCAGAAATTGAGACTCATCAGACCAGGCAACATTTTTCCAATCTTCTATTGTCCAATTTTGGTGAGCCTGTGCGAATTGTAGCCTCAGTTTTCGTGTTCTTAGCTGACAGGTGTGACACCCAGTGTTATCTTCTGCTGCTGTAGCCCATCTGCCTCAGGGTTGGACGTATTCAGAGATGCTCTTCTGCATATCTCGGTTGTAACGAGTGCTAATTTGAGTTACTGTTGACTTTGGATCAGCTCAAACCAGTCTGGCCATTCTCCTTTGACCTCTGGCCTCAACAAGGCATTTGCGCCCACAGAACTGCAGCTCACTGGATGTTTTCTCTTTTCCAGACCTTTCTCTGTAAACCCTAGAGATGGTTGAGCATGAAAACTCCAGTATATCAGCAGTTTCAGAAAAACTCGGACGAGCCCGTCTTGCACCAACAACCATGCCACATTCAAAGTTACTTAAATCACCTTTCTTTCTCATTCTGATGCTCGTTTCACTGAGCTTGTATTTTCTATATGGATTATTTAACACAATCCCATTCCAATTCGTTACATTTATTTTAAAATATTTTTTATTTGACTTTTTGCTAATGTGTATGAATTTCTACAAACTCATTGTTATATATGAATAGGAATTCCCTATCCCCAATGACATTTTTGTTTTGAGTTGGTTTGGGGTATGCCTCCTTTTTAAAAATTTTACATTTTCATGCCAATCAAATTATATCAATCTGTACAATTTAGCCAGTTATTTGCCAATACATAAAACAGTTGTGATTTCTCGTGATATAATGCTGGGATTATGTGTAGACCAACCTTAGTATTTGAAATGATTTGATATTTTTAAGCTTTATTTGAAGTGTTTTTGTTTCCCAGTACTGGGTTGTGGCTGGAAAGACATCTACTGTGTAAAACAGAGATGCTCAGACTAGGGCCCGCAGGCCAAAGTTGGCCCATGGTAACCTTTGATTTGGCCCACCATCCCATATAAAAAGAGAGGGAGAACCATGTGGATGGTTTCGAAATTGTCCATTGAAATGAAATGCAACCCTTTGTTTGTTTGTTTGTTTGTTTGTTTGTTTGTTTGTTTGTTTGTTTGTTTGTTTGTTTGTTTGTTTGTTTGTTAAAATCTAACCGAAATTAAATGAATCAAACTTTGGCAGATACTTTGGTGAGCAATTCAAGTCAAAGGCAGATTCTCCTTGACAAGTATTCAGCATTGAACTCCACTGTGTTTTAAATGTAAATATGTATTTATTGCAATAAGTTATGATTTAAAGTAATGCTGCATTATTACGATCAAAATAATAATAATAATTAATACTACTACTAATAATAATAAATATAATAATAATTAATATGATTTAAAGTGATGTTTTATTTAATTTGAAATATTATGGAAAAAATTAGGAAATTAGCCTATAGTTTGGTATATTTACCTTCAGCCCACGGCTCTCAATGATATTTGGCCCATCATATGAAAAGTTTTGGCACCTCTTGTGTAGAACATATGCTGGATAAGTTTGCAGTTCATTCTGCTGTGGCGACCACTGATGAATAAAGGGACTAAGCCGAAGGTAAATGAATGAATGAATGAGTTTTGCATGATGTTTTGTTAAATAAATTTAAAAACAACCAAGCCGCAAACAATATAAAGCTTCATAATAGCCCTTCATAAAGCTTGTGGTAATATAACAGCAGGATGCAGCGAATGACCGGTATCTCGGTTGGACTTCCTGCCGGTGCCAGTGGCAAGACGTGTTTCCTTGTAGCACCATTAACACCGTCATCATCATGATCATTTTCGTAAATGAACTTGAGCTCTGACCGCCTCACTGAAGCCCATTAGACGGCACAGATGGCCCTCTCTTGAGGCACAGCTATAATAACGCGCAGTTTAGTTATGATCTGACTTCAGGGCTTCGGGGTGCTAAGCCTTCGTCTTTGTCCCAAACAACGCCCTCCCCCCTGTGGATCGAATCCAGCAATAAGCGCGCTCCAGCTGAGGCTTGATCCATGGGATTGACCTCTGACCTCCAGCCGTCGTTAGTGCCTGTTTACATTGAGCAGATTGAAGCTGTTTGGGTGCTGGATATGTCTGGCAGTCGCACACTACACGAGCGTCTCTGATAAAGGGAGGTGAAGGTGGTTAGGGAGGAACGTGTTGGTATGCCGTGTCTGTCTACACACATTAGCAAGGGTATCAAAGTGCAAATATGAATCTGGCAGTTCTCATAATGAGAGTGGGGGGAATGTATTATAAAATAACTAGAAGTGACCGACAGCAAGAGACAAGACATGCGCTCTTTTGAATACCAATTGCAGGCCTGAGAGGAAAATGGAGAAATAGAACTACAGTATAGTAGAGAAATGTGCAACCTTCTGGAACTTTGATGATTTTTTTAAGCGTTTATTGATCGTTTTTACTAGTGCTAGTGTTTTCTCATAGAAATAATGCTTGTTGTTTGGAACACTGACATACAGATATTCCTTGTAGAACTTTTATAGACACAGATCAACAAAATGATTGGTAATATAACAAACTACACACTATGTACTATTTATTAAGCATGAGCGAATAGTGTGTTCATTATCTGTTAAGTATTAACTCTACAATTGACGCAGTTTATAACTGCAGCTACAAATGCTGTATTCTTGACTTATAAGCATGTTTAATGTGCTTAATAATAGTATTTTCCTACTTTGTTAATGATTCATTTTTCATTACTAAATTCAGTATTGCAGTATTTACAAACCCGTTATTTAAGAATAGTTGATGTTTTTATAAGATCACTCAGAACGCGTAAGTAAATAATTAATATACTATTCAAATTAACAGTCATATGTTATTGTTCAGGCATATACTAAAAGTTCATTTGTATGTTTATAAATGCTTTGTTAAATGCTTTATGACCTAATCTAAAGTTAGGACTATTTAAGTTTTATAAATCCCTTATAAATGACAATTAAAGAGTTGGTTATATTCTAAATTACTTTATTCATTTCTATTCATTTGAAGATTCACAAATGAAATTTATCTTTGAAAAGAAATCTTTGCAACATTATCTAAAATAAAATTATTGTATGGTTTAAACATTGCTAAAAAACATTGAAATGTTGCATCATATTATATTGTTAAATTAATGTATTGTTGTTGTTTTATCCAATTTTATTTTATATTTTGACACTGTTATTCAGCAATGTTTTAACTATACAGTAATTTTATTTTTTTAGATATACTGTAAAAAAAAATCTGTTGTTTTGTTTTTTTACAGCCAGGGTGCCGGAAAAAAACTTAAACATACAGCCATTAAATTACAGACATGTACTGTAAAATAACAGACAGTAATTTGCAGAAATTTACCCAAAATTTAAGTTTAATTTCTGCAATTTAATGTCCTTTATTTTAGGGTAAACTGGACCAGTTTTGCTGGTACCCTATATAGCTGCGTAAAATACGTAAAATAATGTCTGTAATTTAATGGACGATTTTTTAAAATGTTTTTTTCTGGTACCCTATAAAGCTGCGTAAAATACTTTTAAAAAAAATGTTTTTACAGTGTAGGATTGCAAAGATCATTGTTCATTTGATACAAAGCCTTTAATTGTTCTCACTTTTGATTTGGTGCATGCACAAAATTAAAGTTAATAAAAAAATTATTAACATGTACTGTATAGTAAACATTACTATATGCCTGAATAATAAGATATTTAAACATTGATTTCAGTAGTTTATTAATAAATTACTAATCCATTCTGAATTATCTTAAACAACTCCTAAATACAAATGGTTTGTAAATAATGCAATATTTAATTTAGTACTGAAAAATCAATCAGTCCCAAATAATGAAAGTGCAGTTATTAAGCATGTCAAGAATGGAGCATTTGTAGCTGTATTTATAAACTGCTTACTAACGTTTATTAATGAAAGGTTAATGCTTAACAAATTATGAATTCACTCTTTGCTAATGCTCAATAAACTATTAATAGAGTGTGGTTATTATAAAGTGTTACTAACATTTCTTTTAGTAAGCCAAATTGGTTTTTGTATACTAGCGTTTAATTGGAAATTCTAACTGAAAAGATTCTGAAGATGACACAGAATTTCGTCAATTTTAAACATACAAATTATTAAAAGGGCTGTCTACAGCTGTATGTATTTGATAAAAACAAAATACAGTACAAAGAGTGAGGTAAAATTACAGTTTAAAATAGCCAGTAAATTTCAAAATATTGTTGGCTCAAGGTGGCAATGTAAACACAACAAAATAACTGAAATAATTAGGTTAAAAAAACAGAAATCATTTTGTAATATAGAACTATAATCTAGTCAAGATCTGGAACTAATTTAGCCATGCGGTTCTTGAAAATAATTGCACACCTTCAAAACAGCTCCTCCGCCAATCAGAATCGAGCATTCAACATATATTTAGGTGCAAAAATACATTCTTATTATTCATTCATTCATTTTCTTGTCGGTTTAGTCCCTTTATTAATCAGGGGTCGCCACAGCAGAATGAACCGCCAACTCATCCAGCATATGTTTTAGGCAGCGGATGCCTTTCCAGCCGCGACCCATCACAGGGAAGCACACATACACACTCATTCACACACATACACTACGGCCAATTTTAGCTTCCTCAATTTATATAGCGCATGCCTTTAGACTGTGAGGGAAACCGGAGTACCCACCACATCGTCCATTATTATTATATGATTTTTAACTTAAAGTTACATCTCATTTAGTTTCCCCTTATAGATTCAGTGAAGACATTTGAAAGCCAGTTTAACACATTTAAAGTCAAGGAAACGTTTGCTCCAGTTCTATATTTGGGTCTCCAGGCCTCCACCAGAGTGCATTCTGCGTCTTGCTTACCCAGAGGAAGAGCTTCTAGTCAATGCACTCAAGCAAATAAGCTGATGTATGCTGCTGCTGCTACATGCGGGCTAAGATCAGGTCCCCCAAGTCATAAAATGAATCCTAGATGACAGCTCAGATGCACTTCACAAGCAGAATCCCTAAAGATTCGGGTGAAGGACAGCGAGCCGCCATCAGCGTGGTCTCACATGGCGCATCCTCGTGCGCACATCATCAACAGGAGGGAAATCAATTAGAGAGAGGGAGGAGATGCTTCGCCATTGAACTCAAAGCACTATTGAGTTTTCATGATGGGCTTTGACCGGGATGAGAGATCAGAGGTAATACTGATAGTCCTGCCGCACTCTGAACACATTATCTGCTGTATACAATGGAAAACACTTCATCAAACCAGAGAGGCGCTGTAGGTCTATTGATAGATGGGCTTTGTGTGCGCGGGGAGGCCGAACGAGGTGAAGGGAGGGGTGAGAGACAGCAAGAGAGAGAGAGAGAGAGAGAGTTTGTCACAGATGTCCAGCCCTTTGAAAGAAAATTAAACAAGTACCTCATTAGCAAGCGTTGGGTTGCTCCCGTGAGGAGAGCACTGAGCCAGGCCTTTTAATAAGCTGGGAACTTAATCGCTGCCAAAGTCTCCCTCCACCCTGCAGTTTTTGCTCACGCGGGTGGCTTCAACTTTAACACCCCTGCCCTCCCCTTTTCGAACCTCCCCTTCCCGTTGAAGTCCTCCCCTCTGACCTCCCGAGAGCCCGTCCCATCTCTCAGCCTCTTACATTGACTGATGCAGAGGCCCAGGGAGAGATACCACGCTGGTTCTCTTCTTTTCAGCTCCGGAGAGAGGGGATAATGCCGTTTTTGTGCCACGCATCTAGCTGAATTATGTGCGCTAATTTGATTAGGCAGAGATTTGATTAACTGGAAAATGAGGGCTTTGCATAGACTTTCACACGCTTAATTTCTTCCTTGCAAAGCAGACGCAACATTGTGTCATGAAACTCTGAGGGCATATGGGAACCCCTTTCACAGGCTAGAAGGGCCTTTCAGGCCTTACAATATCCAGGACTGCCACGGTTTATACTGGGATAATCAGTTTAGGGCTCTTTGCTGGGCTGCAGAATACAAATTGCATTTGGCATCGGCGGTGAAAAGGTTCAAAGGATAATGCGATTAATGTAGTAGAGAACTGAGCTAAGCAAAAAAAAAGGGAAAAAAAACGAAAAAGGTTAGAAAGTGGAAAAGCGTTTTAAGTGATGCATGGACATTTCTAAGTATTCATATGATGAACTTTGACAGTTGCCTGTGCGCTTTTTCACTTTGCTTTCAGTTGACAAGTATAAAGATTATCGCTGGTTTTGTTAGAACATAACATTTTTTTAAATTAATCTGTATTTAAATATCACTATTTAAAGAAACAGATTGAAAAATCTGCAAAATCTAGTAATGTTGTAATACAGTAGCCACTACATGGAAGTGCACCCTTTTCACAAGCCTGTTATGACGCATTTAACGGTCATCATAATCTTAAATCCTTAAAAGTTTTTAATATTTAGATTTTTTTTAAAAAGATATGAACATTTATGTGCATTTATTAATGTATTATGTAATCTTTTGTATCAAATTACAAAAAACAAATTACCGCTTATGCAAGGGTGTTTCTAATGCAGCGTCTATCTAGGGCTGAGAGTAAATTTGATTATTTTTTGATAAATTTGTTTGTTCTTTCCTCTAGCTGCCGTCATCAGTCTTACACTATTTTTTCCTTTTTCTGAAAGTCTTGATTACACCATCGTGGAGTTTTTCTTTTATTATTTCAGCAAATAAGATTGTAAAAAAAAATATTTGTTTTACTTTCCCATTCACCAGCTATGATGTTTTCCGCTACTGAGAAACCTGGAAATGTGAAAAGGGTCTGTTATCTGCACCGAGGGGCAAAATTGCAGAATTATGAAAAATGTATTTAAATGTGGTTGAAATATAGAGCTGAAAATAGGACTTTAAAAAAAAAATCTTATTTTTATATGTTTTGTTTTTATTTTTACTAGGTAACTCTATCAACGGTCTTGCTGCTGGAGCACATTTTTCAACAAAATTGACTTTTTTTTAACTGCAGTTGCACAGAGCGCTTCCTTAAAAACATGAGGCACAGCAGGCAAGTCACTGGGGGTACATAAACAGCATGCAAAATGCTCACTGCCAATAGAAAACTATTTTAAAAAGGAAACACTCAACTGCAAAAAAAATGCATTTGGTGTAATCATGGCCTAAAGCAATCATTCCCGGAACTACAGCTGCTTTTCCACTGTCATGCTGAAGACTTCTAAAATCAGTCAGGAATAGCTACCGTTGTATTACTTCATGAGATAAAAAGCATTTTCAGGCCAGAATTCTCGACATGGTTGGACAACTGTAATTAACTGTGCTGAATTGCTAGTCACATTGTCACTCTGTTGCCTGTCTGTTATTTTCTACATTGCTGGCTAAGAAGATCATTATTTATTTATTCTCAATTTGTTGAACATAAGATACATTGCAACTAATTCCTAATTCTCATTAGATTATAAGTAGACTGTTGGGATTAGTGTTGGGGTTAGGGTTATTGTTAGTGTAAGTTGACAAGTACTAGCAAAGTTTCTTACAGTCAGTTAAATGTCTGTTTAGCAGCATTATCAACAGATAATAAGCAGACAGTCTACTAATACTCGAATGGACATTCAAAATAAAGTGTTACCATTTATTTATTTATTATTTTTTAAGTCTGTATCAAAAAAAGAGGCATCAAAACAAAATATTTCAGGCCATTTTCCATATCACTTTACATAACACATTACATTACATGTTTACATTAAAAGGCAATGTCTGGCGCATTTGTATTACATTCCAGTCGTGTTGACTGGTGCATATTAGTACAGAAGGGTACAATTAAGCAAACAGAATCACTTTACATTAGTCATGCATTTTTCTAAAAAAAAAATTGTGCACTTTAGAATGTACATCAGCCAATCAGAATCAAACATTCAGTTTCCCAGTACTGTAATATACTTTAAACAGACTTTTTTTTTTTTGTTCACACAGCAAAAGCCAGTTAAGGCTAAAAGAACACTCTGTCCTATCGATTTTCAGAGAACAGAGATTTTTTAAAGCATCTTCAAGAAAATAAATCTGGGATGCACGTCTAAGTGATGACTCTGCATTTTCGGTTAAACTTAAACTTTATGGTATAGAGTCATCTATTTTGCCATTATATTTCAAACAAGCAAGTTTCAAGTGTAAAGCAGAATCTCAAGCAGCCTTAACAAACCTGTTTTACCTCCATACACTAATTACCTACCCCAGTCAGACACACACACATTCTCTCACCGATCTGAACCAACCGTCTGTCATCTGTCCAGACTGGAAGCTTTAAATTGGGAGGTTATAGAAAGCCAAGGATTCATTAAAAGGGAGAGAGAGAGACGAGATGTGTGGCGAAGAGATAGGAAACTGAGAGAGAAGGAGAAATGGGGGGGAAAGGAGTGTGGCTCAGACAGATGAGCTGTCTCTTGTTGGACTTCCTTCCATCTCCCCCCATCTGCTCACCCCAGTTTTAATTAAATCTACTGAGATGAAGACTATCTCTCTCTCTCTTTATCACTTCCTCCGTTTCCATGGGCTGCTTTGTGTGTGAGCGTATGACAGCGAGGAAGCGGGTAATGCCATTCTGTGCCAGTGTCCACTCATCTCTCATGTGGTGTTGCCAGCTGCTAATGAGAGCCAAGCAGAGAGAGAGAGACAGGCAGGGCTCGAGCAGTCATTTGCCAACCCGCAGGAGCTGTTAATGAGGGGGATTGTGGGAAGCCCTACGCACAACCACACACCACTCATGAGTGCCCACACAATCAAATTCACTCCGCCGTGCCAAAGTTTGCACACACTTTTCGTACACATACAGAAGAGCTGTGCGGATTCATGCGGACAAGCAGATGGATAAACAACAAAATACCCACAATTTCTAGAAAACTTGTTTGTGTTTTTTTTTTGGTCTTGTTCTGTTTGTTGATGGAGTGCCATGTTGTTGTTCATGACTGGGGCTGCAGACAGAGCTACAAGAATAGCAGGATGTCGCCCTGCTGATCAGTTCAAGCACGGTTTTGTTCGGCATGTTGGTGAATTAATGGTGTTTATGGGAAACATAAGGCGATTGTTTCATCATAATTAAGTAGCTCTAGTCAAGTGTTTCATCATATATTAAGCACTGTTGATGTATTATTTATAATGTGATCATATGCAGAGGCGCAGGACCATTAAAGATTTGTTTTAATTGGTTATTGGTAATAAGGAGTTTTTAATTGTCAACACAAGTAAATCGTTATATAGATTTATTTATTTTCATGCATTATTTAATTCATGTCCTATATTTATTTATTTATTTATTTATTTAAATTATTAATTATTTGAGCAAACCATAATGACTATAAAACAATTTCCATCACATGCACTCACTAATTGAAATACCAAAAACGTGTCCGTATGTATAACAAGAATGATTCAATGACATTTTAATAAGAATCATAGTAAAGTCTCAATATACTAATTAATTTTAATTTTAAATGTTTATTTATACTTGCAGTATTCTTTAAAACCCAGTAGGGTTTTTGTTTTTTAATCAGCAAGTTGTTTAAAATCATCTAGAATATAAAAAATGTGCAAAATCACTTATTTTTTATACATTTTAGCAAGAACAGGTCAAATAAAATTTAAAAATTCCATGTCATGAACACTTGATAATAGTAAATGTGAAACATACATCACTACTTTTTATAAACATATACACTTATTTATTTAACAACATACTTTACATGCCAATTTCCACATAACTGCTGCACATATAACATTGTATATAGTAATATACCTCTACATACATTTGTATATTTGTATTTAGTACTTACTTCTAATTTTAAAATATATTTATTATTATTTTTGTCCTGTCTCTGTAATTCTGTTGAACTGTTGAAGCTCTGTCTTGAAAACAAAGTTTCTGTATGTGTGAACATTTCTGACAGTAAAGCTCTTCTGAAAATAAGAAGTTGGTTTGTTTTAACATAAACATGTGATGCTGTGATGAGAGATATATGGCATGCAGAGTTATTTTAAAAATAGAGCTATATAAAAATATACATTGGCAGCCTTCTCTTTTGTATATAATTTAATATACAAAAACACGTTGATATAAGCACTTTTTCCTTTTGATTTTATTATTTTTAATTAAATATTGCTGGGGAAGTATATTAATTCTTTGCTTTTACATAAATAAATAAATAAATAAATAAATAAATAGATTACTTAATTTCAGAGTGATATCGTGCATAATACATTTACACAATGTAATATTATATTTATATACAGTACATACAGTACATACTGTGTGTATGTATATATAAGGGTGTCTGCTGGGTCTTAACATGTCTTAAAAACTCAATTTTTGGCCTTAAAAGTCTTAAATTCACTGAAATATTGTCTTGCAGGTCTTAAACCCCTTTAAACAAGGCTTCATTTTCCTTTGTCTGTGTCTCCAATCACCAACAATCCATCTCAAAAAACCTTAAACCAAACTCTATATACTAATATGTTTTTTGAAGAAATGTTATGTTAAAACTGTGCATGTAAACAACTAGGGTTTGCTTGTTACATCATTTAAGAAAAAATAAATTACTAATTAAATTTTCTTTTAAAAAATTGTCTTAAAAAGGTCTTAAGAAGTCTTAAATTTGACTTTGTGAAACCTGCAGAAACTCTTAATACATATAATTTTTTTTATTTTATTATTATTATTATTTATTTATTTTATTTTTTTGATGAGGACTTATTTTGTATATAACAAGTAGCAAATGCTGGGATTGTCAGTTAAAGCGAAACTCAGACTACTTTCCTTAAACATCCCTATGTGGTATAACATGTTTATATGAAGCTTCTTCGATCCTTGGTTGTTAGTAAAATCACCTTAATGGACTCATTAAAATGTACACTCACTTATTCACTGCACACAGCTTTCTCTCCGTAAAACTCATCACCAGCACCAGCGTTAAGTGTTGCCTCTCATCCGGAACACTGGCTTTATCACTTCATCTGTAGGATAAGAGCGAGAGACCTTGCACTTAACACTAAACCCACGTGCCGGTGAGTTTCACTGTGTATGTGTTTATGTCCCATCCTCTCGTATATCCACATTTTACTTTTAATTGATCTATACAGTGTGCCTATGACTGGAGCTGTTATGCGGCTTGGCAGCTTGCAGGTTTGATAGGTAATTATTAGTCTCTTCAACTCTGATGGATATTTGAGCTGTCAGAGTGGAATGAGGTACCTGTCGCCCAGCGCCGAGATCAAACACATGTTTTCATATTTTTCTAGACAGAAACCCTCGGGCAGGAAAACAGTCCATTACAAATGATCACACTAACAGAGATTCACACAAGGACGTATGACAGCAGCTTATTTGAATAATGCAGCAGCATATTAGGCCTTCGTAATGATCTGTTTTTCACTCCGATTTTGACAGGATTAAGAGCTGCTTATGAATGCAGATCAGCGATTGTGTGATTTTATGCCAGCGTGTTGGTGTTTAGAAATTGCAGCTCCGAAGTCTCCCGGGAAATGATGAAGACGTTCAGTGTTTTTTTTAATCCCGAAGGGAGATAATTGTCATTGTCTGTGATGTACTTAACATTTATGTTTACGATAGCTTTAGTCACTGTTTGGATCTGTTAAGGCAGCATGATTAAGTGTTTCAAATGCACTCGGATCTTAAAATCAATCATCACACAAGTTTGTTTCTGAGACTAAATCTAAAAGTAGGCTAAAGTTGTACAAGCAACCCTTCATTTTAATGGAGAGTGAGCGACTTTCAGCGACCTCCGTCTATGCGAGTGACAGCGACTGTTGGCGACCAGGTGGGCATGTCGAGTGAAATGACAAAGTTGAGATTCCTTCAACTTTATGCAAATGAAGAGCGGCTTTCTTGAGCAACAACTTATAGGAACATCAGTAGAGCTCACGTGAACCTTTCTTAGCTTGCTCAAAGATGGCTTGCATTCGTGCTGTATATACCTACACACCCCTGCATTTAAAGCAGGTCGCCACCGAGAGCGACAGGCAGCTACAAAATCACTGCTAGTCTGAATGAGGCATTAGTCTACTTGATAGGAAAGTTTATTAAAAATATTAAAAAAGCAAGGGTGTTGAATTTGTGATGTATGCAGTACATAATACAGCAATTTTTTTTGTTTGTTTAAGAGTTTAGATATGAGTCGGTGCCAATGTCGTCGTGGAAAGTGCACCTACATATGCACTCACGGCGACCCGAGTTCGATTCCCTGCCTTGAGGTCCAATGCCGATGCTTCCCTTCTCTCTGCTTCCCACACTTTCCTGTCAGTTATCTCTACTGTCCTGTCCAATAAAGGTGAAATCCCCTAAAAAAATTATTTAAAAAAAAAGTTTAGATATGAGCCTACAGTATATGGAAATTTTATATCCTGTATAAAATATTTTGAACAGTACATTTTTTATCTTCTGTTAACAAATATTTGAATGTAAATAATAATTTTATTGTAATAGAAAAATGCCGTCTTAAGGCATATCTGGCACATTTTCTAATTATCGTCAAATGTATTGCAAACGTGTGACGTGTAGGTACATTTTTCGAAAGATGCGGGACCATGCCCGTGCGATCGAAGCAGAAGTATAAATCAGCCTTAACAGAGTAGGGTCACATAGCTCCACATGGTAAGTAGGGAAAGTAATTGAAAAAAATTGAACTGGAAAAACTTGATAGATTATATATTCTGAAAGTCAGTATCGATTAATTTTCGATTAATGGCCCAGCCCTACATTTGATAATGTATTTACTATCAACTAAGAATGAATAATACTTCAAAATGTACTAATGCTTATTGAAATCCTTAACATTAACATTAGTTAATCCACTGTGCGTTAACAAGAACTAACAGTGAACAACTTTATTTTCATTTACTCACGTTATAAATATAATGTGCATTGTTGGATCATGTTAGTAAATACATTAACTACTGGGACCTTATTGTATGGTATCACTGTTCCATTAACTTCAATGCAATAACTAGCAATGAGTAATTCATTTATAGCATTATTTATTCATCTTGGTTAATGTTTGGTTTAAAAATACAACTAGTTGATTATTAATGTTAGCTCTGATAAATAAATGCTTTAGTGGTATTATTCCAACATACTGTAGGCTCATTCTGAAAGCGTAGCCCTATATACATTTCTGGAGATTGTAAACTATGTAGCCAAAAGAACGCATGGCTGCATTTTATCTTTAAAACGAACGCTACTGGGCAGGATGACACCAATCCTTTTCGCACTTACCCGCTAACTGCTTAACTCCGTATGGACCGCTTTCCTACTCTTACCAGTTTGTCCATTGGCTCACCATGTACCTAGGCGGACTTGAGACACAGAGAGGAGCTGACTAAGATGACAGGGTTCGAGTCTGGCAAAGAATGGTTACAGAAAGCGGGTAAGACAAAAAAAAAAAAAGTAAAAAAAATAAACAAGTAAATAACAGGGTGAGAATGTGGTAAATTCTGAAAATGTGCTTAAAAACAAATGAGGGCTTTTCTTTTTCTGGATTGCCTTTGAAAACTGTCGGTTGGGATAAGGGAAGTGGGTGGCCGGGTCAAACTGGTGGATTTACGCGAGAACAACAGGCACAAACGGCACTCGCGTAAGAAGTTTGAGATCTCAGAAAGCATACACAGTGGCCTCTAGTGCATTCATGAAGACAAAAACTAGAAAAAATGTAGCTCCTGGGACATATTTGGCACTCTTCAGAAATGTATATAGCGTTTTCTGAATGAGCCTCGGTAGTATAAGTCATGTTAGCTCATGTTAACTAAGTAATATTACCAAACAAAGCTTGTAAAGTGTAGTATAAGTATTATCAGCATCAAGCTTTACATGTCATGTATATCAGTGTTTTAGTATCCGTTATACAACACCAAGAATTTCAGTCTGCGCTCCGCTCTAAAAGAATGCATGAATGAAATAACTTTCTCTTCACCGTACCATCATTTTATAATAACGTCGCTTTTCTCAGTGAGGAATTTCAAACCCTTTGCGTTCTTTGTTCATCTCTCAACTCTGAGCTCTTTTTTTCCCCTTCAAAGTGAGTAACTGACAACAACAGGGCCTGATGCACAGAGGCCTTGAGTCTTTGGCCTATTATCATGATAGAGCTTCAAAGAGTCTCTGAGCTCTAAAGCAGCTGAGACCCAGAGCTCTGGTGTCATGTTTGGCCTGCTCAAATTCCCCTCACTCCCATTGAAAATCAATGATTCTTTGGTCGATTGTTCCAGCCTGCTCTTTGGGAAAAGCTTAGCGCGCCTGCCGGAGTCGTGCGAATGTGTGTGCGTGAAAATATTGGCGCAAACATATATGTGTACAGGTGTGTGTTGTAGCACCGCGCTCTCTTTGTGCCAGTGTAAATTAGGCTCAGGCAGATTTTTTTCTCCAGCAGTTTTCCGGGGTGCCTGAGCTCTGGGCATCGCCAGAACAGGTTGGGTTTCAAAAGGCTTATGGGGGAATTAGTCAAATCCATGGAGTTAAAACGTGGCCTAATTCCGACTGACCTCTCTCTGGCTCCACTTTGACTTTCTGCAGTGATCAGCAACGCTGTAACAAGCTTTTCCGTCTGTGTGGCAGGGGATTACTGAAGCAAAACCCTCTCCCTCCTCAGCCATCTGCAGGGAGAGGGAGGGAAAAGGCAGAAAGAAAGGAGAAGAAAGCAAGAGGGAGGGTGGAGAGAAGGACTCGAAGGAGAAGCGGGGAGAGAAAGCAGGCATTCGCCTGAAGGGCTATTGTCTTGTCTGTGTGCGTTGCTTAGGATTCTTCTTTCACCAGTGTTCCCTTTGTTGAGATTTGGGCTGTTTTTGTCCCGCTTGCAGTTTGAAGTCTTTCCAGCTTAATGTCTTTGAACAGCCAAGGTCACTCTAATCTAGCCCTGGATTTTGCCGAGTAGCTTTGACAGACGCTTGGGATGTTTTGGTGACACTTTTTGGACCGCTCGTCTGCTGCCTTTGCTGGATGCAGATGGTTTGGAGTTTAATCAAGAGCCTGTGTTTGGATACCCATATTCTTTATTTAAATTGCTTGTTTGCTTTAAATGCTGCACTTTGTATGTTGTAGATGTTTCATACCTCAAAGCGTGTTTGTACAGTACTGTTTCACACACTGTTCTTCTTTGTGACTAATGTAAGTTTGTTGATTGCTGTTTTAAATAGTTTGTTATACCAATGAAATTCATCTTTACTATTAGTGTTTTGTTGAAGAAGTGTTGAATAAAGAGTGGTCTCCAACACTTCTGCTTCCGTTTTTTTATTTTACTGTATTAAATATCATACATTCAAACATTTTAGAATTATAAAACAATTTGTATTTTGTTAGCAGAGGTACTGTTAATTCTTTTTTTTGTTTTTGTACACAATATAAGAATAAAATTGTTAACTTACAACTGGCTCAAAATTGTAACATAATAGAGACAATGCGGATCGTGTAAATTGTAAAGAGAAATGATTTATTAACAAATAACATACAAAGAGTGCAGGACTGGACGACAGAAAAGAAGGTAGTTTCTGATGGTTTCGCTCTCCTTAAAAATGCTCGGTTTGCAGGATTTAATTAATATCATCGAATTCGAATACTTTATAAATAATATTTCTAAACCCCTCTGTTGTTTTCTTGTTTTTAGAAAATATCTAAAATCTTTTCAAATAGGCCTTTGTAAAATGAAAGTTTAAAATGGCTTAAAACAGTTTAATCTATTTTGTATTGTATATACGTACATTGTTATAGCTTTTCTTTGTTTTTTATTGGTTTATTTAATGTGATTTTATTATATCCGAAATTAGTCATTTTTTTTAAAATGATTTCAATACAGTTTAGGCTATTTTATATAGATCTATGACACTTTTGTGTTGAGCCTACAAAAGTGGACATGTAATCTGTAAAGTTTGATGTCTTTCTGTTGTATTCATATTTTGTATTATCTCCAAAATAAAGAAAGAAAAAAAAGAAAAAAGTGTCACTTATTAAATGAAGACTACTTTATTATTTCATGCAACACTCTTACACTTAAAAGTGAAACATAACGGCAATCTTAAGCAAAAAATAGACCCCTAGCCAGTAAGGTGTTTTATGAAATAGCCTGTCTTAAACTGACCAGCTATATGTTTTTCTTTCCCTTATTTATTTATTTGTTTGGTGCATGTACTCGTGTGCGTTTGGAAAACTAGTGTAACGGCAGCAGCCAACTTTCCCAGACTCGGGCAAACTTCGCTCTCTCTTTTCACTCGCCCCGAAGTCCCAGCTGCCCCTCTTTGGCCCAAGGTTTTTGGTGGGCCAAAAAAAGGCTGGCCACTGGCTTCAAGGAAGCCCCGCTGACAGTGGAAATGTGACTGGCCCTGGCTCACCCTGGCATGCTCGCTTTAGGCGCGATATTAGAAACACGCGCAATGAATGTTCGACCTAAAGGGTATGTCTACAAGAAAATAAAACGCTTTAAAGCACTGTAGCTATACGTTTACATGACAGACGGTTTTCAGGCCTGAAAATGCAGACTTTAGAAATCGGATTTCAAAGTGCTCGTTTTTGAAAATAATCCCTTTGTGCAAACTACAAAAAGCATGTTTGTGAAAACTTCAACATCATGTGCACACATATTACATGTCAGTCTAGAAAGGCAGACTTCAAGATCATAGTGTTTCTTTTCACAGTGACATTTGAAACTACTGACCTGCCATACACAGTACAGTATGTGTTGTCTGTGAGCAAAGCCTTTCAAAAACACATGAAACTCTCCAAGCTTGATGCAGTCGAGAATTTGAAAGATCAAGAAATGCTTCACATACTTCCAGATTTCATTTAGTTTTCAAATTCCACATTTTCATTCATACGAGTGGCAAAAGTAATTAAGCCTCAATAATTTTACATTTACATTTATGCATTTGCCAGACATTTTATTCGAGGCTACTTAACATTGCTTCACCGTTGACATTTTTTCATGTATTTTTTCATGAGTTCACGCATTCCAGGCCAATCAAACCCATGACCTTGCATGTTTGCGATTGTGTGTATTTATTGGCCAATAAAGGCGAAAGCTGAAAGCGCTGGTTTTCCTTACAACTCAGAATGTGAGTGACTGTTAACATTCTCGCTTTTCAATACTTTTGATTCTTTGCACCTGTGGCTTACCATATGTGTGTGTGTCGGCCTGTTTGTGTTCAAAAGCACAATGAAGTCATGTTGAAGGACACTGGGCCTCAGTCGATCACCATGCATGCCATCTGTGTGTGTGTGTTCTCCCTTTGCTCCACTGCATTATCATAAAGAGTGATTTGGAAATGATAGATGCAAATGGCTCTCTTCTCTTCTATCATTAACAGCCTTCTCTTCACTCTCTTTCTCTCTCTCGACGGCCACAGGCAGTGATTAAAGCTGTCATCTACAGCTACTCATTAAAAGAGAACAGCTATAGAGGATGGAGAGAGAGAAGAGGCCAGAGGGAGAGACGATGCTGGAAAAAAGAGAAAAGCTCTGAATTTTCTCGAAAAACACAAATCTATAGAGAGAGTGAAAGATAGCAGAAAAACTGCTGCTACTGCTGCTACATATGCATTGAGATTGTTTTCATGCTTTTAAAAGATGTTTCTTCTACTCAACAGGGCTACGTTTATTTGATGAAAAATATATTAAAAACTCAGTATTTTATGCCAAAATTCACTTTTAGGCAGCAGTGCAGACATGACATGGGACAACAGTAGCCAAAATAGACATATAAGGAGTTTATTGAGGCAATAATCCTAGTTGGTGGTTTGTTAATAGTAAGAATTGTATCTAAAAATAAAATGTGACCAAAAAGGAACTTAGGGTGCTTTCACATCTGTGATTCAGTTCATTTGGTCCACATCAAGGGCAACAAATGATATATTGTAGCTTTTTTCTGCTGTTTTGGGTCCTTTTTACATTGCACTGATTGCTTTGGTTTGAACCAGTTGAAAATAACCAAAAAGCAGTCATGTGACAAAATCCACATCATTCATTGGCCAGATGTTATTGAACGTATTTCCCAAACTGCTTTTCGATTGGTCAGAACGTGCAGGAAAATGACAATGGACGACTGCGCTGGCTGATTGTACCCCTGGTCATAGTACACCAAATAGCTTGTGTACATCACTTTAAACAAACTATATATTTTGAGAAAAAAGCACGGCTGCTGCTGGAAGACAATGTTTTAATGCATCACAAATGGCAAAGTACACAGTACTTTTGGGTCTGTTTTAGTTCGGATCATGTTCTCAGCACAAACGAACCGCTCCAAGGTTTGTTTTAAAATGTATCTAGACCACCTCTTTAATGAGGTCTTGGTACGCTTTTTGGTCCACTTTGGTGCGCACTTGAATGCGATTGCTACATTCACACCTGCCCAAAAGAACCACACCAAGAGGGAAAACGAACTCTGGTGCGATTCAACTGAACTAAATAAGGCAGGTGTGAAAACACCCTTAGACACTACAGTAGAAAGGGTTAGAGGAATTGAGTAAAAAACACACAATTTGCTGTTTTTATTGAGACTCTTTTACCTTTTTACCATTTAGCTCTGTGAGCTTTCATAGACTCGATAGCAGAAGAAGAAAAGGAAGAATTCATAGTTAACAGGACTTAATTTATTTAATGAAAAATATATTAGGAACTCAGTATTTTATCCCAAAATTATCTTTGTAGCAGTGCAGACATGACATAGGACAAAAATAGCAAAAATAAACACTTTCCCCAAATCTTCTGAAAACTAGATGGCAACTATAGAAAAAAGTTTGCAGGTGTCATCATGCCATATCACACTGCACTGTTTGGTCTCAATATACCTAAGAATTATGGAGAAACAGCCTCACATACACTTCATCAAATGTGTTAAATTAATAAACCTTTGAAGGTAAACTATGTTCGAAGAACCGGTTACATTTTTGTAAAAAAATGATCTTGAAAGAGCTCACAAAGGTTTTCAAAAACTTCAAATTATCATGAATAAATTAATGATGGAAAGTCAAGGTAACACTTTAGTCTATGGAATAATCTATTCATTCATTTTCCTTCAGCTTAATCCCTTATTTATCAGGGGTCACCAAAGCAGAATAGACCACCAACTATCCCAGCATATGTTTTACGTGGCAGATGCCCTTCCAGTCACAACCCAATACTGGGATACATCTTACTGTGAGGCATCAGCGCTACCCACTGAGCCACCATGCCACCACGCCACTCCTCTATGGAATAATTCTCACTATTAACTGGTGGCTTATTCCCTAACCTTTTGTTATGATATTGGCTGTTGATTTGTTCTTATATCTGAATGATCTCATTCTACACCCCTAACCTAAACCTAACAACTATAAATATTAATAAGCAGCAAATTGGGAGTGTATTGAGGCAAAACAAAAGCATACCTAATGGTTTGGTATTAAATAGTGAGAATTGTACCTTAGTGATACATTTCGGGAGAAGCACAATCAGTTTTGACGAAGCTAATTCATTATTGATAATCATTATATTATCCAATCAACATAAGATCAAACCCCTATAAATAGTCAAGCATGTCCTACCTCTGTTTTCTGTCAACTTCATCATCCCTCCACCACCCCCACTCCACACTATTAAACCCAATTCCTACATAAATCGAAGGGGGAAGCGTTCTGGAGCTGGGCTATACTACTCGGACCCCTATCTCTCTCTATTCTGATAAGGGGAATAACATGTGATAAGTGTCTTGCCGAATTCAGAGACCTCTCCCCGGACTGCATATTTTATTCTGTCAAATATCTGTGAGTGTGAACATATGAAAAATAAAATTTGACCTAAAAGAAACTTGGACAGTACGGTAGGAAGAGCTAAAGAGATTAAAAAACTCTAAATTTCCTGTGGTTTAAGTTGAGACTCTTCTATCTCTGTGCCAAATTTCACATTTTTTTACCATTCACCTCTGTGAGCTCCTATAGACTCGATAGCAGAAGAAGAAAAAGAATAAATCTGTTGCTTATAGACATATCTTGCAGGGTTCTCAAATTTAACGTGATTTGAGTCATCATGTGCCTCTTTTGGAACGTTTAGCATAATGATAGTATGATCTAGACCAACAGTAAATACCTCAGAGAGAGTGAAAACCGGATTTGCTAAGACAAAATGTACCTCTCGAGAAGACATTTCTTTTTTCGTTTTTTCCACATCTCTGTTTTAAGACTCATCAGCTGGTTTCTTTGGAGCAGTGATCCCTCTCTGAGCCGCATCTCTTGTGTGATACATTAGGAGCAATTAGCCACCAGATGAAAGCACTTTAATTACTAGCCGCAGGCAAACATGCACAAATATTTGATGGGAAATTACTGGTGATTTAAAAGCTCTTTTCTCTCTGCCTCTCTGTCTGTCTCTCTCTGTCAGCAGCTGAACTGAAGTCAGTGTGTTAGAAGAGCTCACAGCTGTGAGAGTCTGAGTTCAGAGATCAGGGTTTCTCCTGCTCGTCTGCTTTAACTCCACATGATGAGGGGTGCTGGTGACTCCAACAACTTAATCGCAATTTAATTCATGGCGCAGAGCCCAAATGTGAAATCATCTTTGACTGTCAACCCACGGGTTCTATTACCTAAACTGAATTTTTTAAAAGACTGATGTAATAAATGCAATAGTCATTCTAATTAACTCCAGCTCTCTTTATATTTTATCAGCTCTGATCCAGAATCACAGGGGCTTGTTATCAGTAGCTACTAGAAGACTATCAATTAAGTTTGCTTTCATTATATTTTTCGCAGAGTAAATGTTCTAGGAACTTTTGTATTTAGTGGGTGGAAATTGAGAAGTTTGTCTCAGATGTCTGGATTCCAGAACTCCATATGGCATCGCATATGTGGAAAACGACACTCATTAGGCAACTAAAACGAGTATTTTAGAAACAAAATTAGGATTGTGACAGGTGCAGTTTCAAGTCATTTAGCTAAGTATCAAAATACCTTTTATAAATATCACCTCAAAATGGTTCAAAATTATCCATTTTCCTTTTATGTTCAAAATCATCAGAAAATTAAGTAAAGATCATGTTCCATTAATTTATTTAGTAAGTTTTCCTATTTTAAATATGTAAAAACCCAATTTATGATTGGTAATGTACACTACCTGACAAATCTCTTATCGCCTATTCAAGTTTTTGGAACAACAAATAATAACTTGACTTCTAGTTTCATTTTGACTCTAGTATCATTTGGTATCAGAAGTGGCTTATATGAAAGGCAAAAGCCTTTGGGTTACACTTATTTTACCAAAATAAAATAGGATCATGCCTTGACTTTGATTTATGTGATTAGGACAGTAAGGTCTGACTTTACTTAGACAAAAGTTGTGTCACTTAAGAGAAATAATGTACATTATAGAATATAAAGTCATTGTTGCAGTGAAAAAAGAATGAATATTGTCTATGACTCCCTTGAGCTTGGATGACGGCATCCATACATCTCTGCAATGACTCAAATAACTCCATAAAATCATCTGGAATGGCAAAGAAAGCGTTCTTGCAGGACTCCCAGAGCTCATCAATATTTTTTGGATTCATCTTCAATGCCTCCTCCTTCATCTTACCCCAGACATGCTCAATAATGTTTATGTCTGGTGATTGTGCTGGCCAATCCTTGATCGTCTACACCTCCTCCAACCCAAACCCAACTGTCACAGGAATGTGAGGATTATCTTAGTGGGTGTTACAATGTTCACTAAATATTTGACCTAGTCCAGTAAGTCATCGTGATACAGACTGCAGTGAGGACATCTTGAAATATTCGTCAATTTCTCAATGTCATTCATCAAATGTCAGTTTCAAACAATTCTATGTGAAATTTATGATATACTTGATATTTATGACTGGTTTTGTGGTCCAGGGTCACCAATGAAGGATGAAGGATGATTTTTACAAATATATATATATATACATTTGTGATGCGCGGATGGCGGTTATATCTTTGCACTGCAATTAATCCGCGGGTCGGGTGGGTTGGGTAATAAAAAAATACATTATGATTAATTGCGGGTGGATTTAGCAAAACATGGCAGTGGACCAGCGAAAAAGCAGAGTGTGGGCTTTGCAGAATGGGAGGATGAGACACCCAAAATAATGGTTGAAGTGCAAGAGTATTGTTCAAACTTTCAGTTAGAGGAGTCATTAGAGGAAAATCTGCTATCATTCTGGGAGAAACAAGATAGTTTATTTACACGACTGCAGTGCCTTGCGAGGAGAATCTTGTTCATTCCTACAACAAGCGGTGAAAGCGAACGCTCATTCAGTGCAGCTGGCAGCATTTTGGAGGCGAGGCGGAGTCGTCCAAATTTAGTCACATAGATGCTATTCTGTTTTCGCACAGTGCAAAGAAAAAGGCCAAGTAAACACAACATAGATGCCGTCTAGGCTGAAGTGGCACCCTTTTTGTTAGCTTGTTTCTGTATCTGTAAAAGCTAAAATGTGTTATTTTTACTTTCTGTATTTGAAAATGAAGAAAATGTTGTCCAAAGACAAACGTTTGTTTTCATACATAAATATTCATTTAAAAACGTTTGCGATTAACTTAGGCTATTATTTTACTTTCAGAGATGCAAAAAAAGAAAACAGAGAAACAAAGAGAAGTACTTTACACAGTATATATATTTTCACGGCCCATTCTAAATATTTGGTGCTAGCCATTGGCAAACCTACCCGCCTTAGCCAAATTTGGCAGAAAAGTTCTGGACTGAATTTTTGTTTTCACATTTATGTGTACGTTTCAGACATAAAAAGACTCTAAATGCTGCTCTCACTGTCTTCACGGCTCCTATGAGATCCAATGTAAATCTCAATCCAGTGTTTATTGGCGATTAAAGAAACCTTTATTTTGTGGCAAGTGTTGCAGTAATTGGCTTTTCCTCCAAAGTATTTTGTATCACACATGCACATTTTGAAGAGGAGGCTGCTTTGGTATTTTCTGCCGGCGCCTAATGGTGCAATTAATTTCCCTCCATCTGTTCCAGAGACTTTTAAAGAAAATGCTTTTTTTTTTCTTTCTTAAGCTTGTACAGCTCTCTAAATGAGCTTTAATGAAGGAGATAGTCCATATCCTTGCTCATCTCTGGGGCTCCATGTGGGAAGTTAGTTTGGAGGTGCAGATAACTGTCGAGCTGAGCAATCCCTGCTGTGAATGTATGCATGTGTGTGTGTGTTTGAAGGTCAGTCCACACACACATCTGTCCACAGACACCACATTTAGAGGGATTAGCCCTGTTTATTAATGGCGGTGTAATTGGTGCCCGGCACGGGGCGTGTGTCGGTGCCCAGAGAGCAGTGGCATCATTACTCTCTCCCTGCTCCCATCTCTCTGTCTTGCTGTTCGTGCCTCCCTCATTACTCCAAAAGAACGATGGATAGCTTGGGGGCACACTCATCTTCCTAGGAGGGAAGGAAAGGTTGATCAGGTCATTATGGCTCCGGCTCCCATCATGCCTTGCAGTTCGCCTCAAAGATAAATGAGCAAACAGCAGATTAGCTTTAGCTTTTAGCTCCAAACAACAAAGTATTAGCATAGACAGCGAGTTTGTGATTGGATGGCAGGCATGTAAATTAGCATGCTTAGTGCAAGTGTGAAAATGTGATTGGCCGGGAGGATGAGTTGAGCCTCCTAATTAACACTTCTTTGGTGTTATCAGTCCCCGGCATTAGTGCAGGGTTTTAGCCTTGAGTTAGTAACGCTCGCTCTTTTTGTTCTTCTTGGCTTCTATTCCCAAGACAATCCCAGACTGGTGAAATCAGCTTCTGCGATCTCTCTTACTTTTGGTCATCGCTGTGTTTTTGATCCCTGCTTCAATCCGAATAAAAACGCAGCTGATCTGGGATCAGACTCCACACACTTTTCGCTGATCAGAATCCCTCCACCTTATTTAAACAAACTGAACCAGAACCCGTTTGAAGAATGTGATTAGTGAACGCTGCCCTTAGGCCTTCGCTTGCTTGTGTGTGTGTGTGTGTGTGTGTGTGTGTGTGTGTGTGTGTGTGTGTGTGTGTGTCTGTGTGTCTGTGTGTTCAATGCCTTTAGTGCGGAATCGGAGACAGGCTTAGTGCAAAAACAGTGTAAATCCCTGTTTAAAAACTCACCGCCGGAGGAGTCGAGACCTAACCTCACTCTGCTCTCTACGATAAGAGCTTTTCTGGCTGTTTGACACACAAAAAGGATTTATAGCTCAAAAGCGCATGATATAAAACATCAGACGCTTAAAAATATTTTGTTTAATATGTCTTAGTTTTAAGCTTACGGCTTCTGTTTTTTAAGGTTTTCATGGGGTTTTTAAAAAAAACATGTTTTAGACATATTGCATTTGACCATAAACAAAGCTTTACAAAGGGGGTCTCCAACTCAAATTATTGGGAGGCCATATCAGTGACTGACAAGTTATAGGAGGGCCACTTTAACATTCAGCACAAGAAAAACATGGAAACCTGATGTAATTGATGCACTCAGACATTCTTGCCCATAGTATCAAAGCTCCTTCTTTTTGTTTCTTGTTGTACATATTACAATAAGATGGTCCTGGTGTCCACTATAGTGGACATTTAAAAAATGATGATATTTTGAAACACAAACAAGTTAACAGCTTTAAAAGCTTAATGAATTGTTCCTGACACCCTAATAAACAAATATATATGTAAGAATAGTAAAAAAAACATTTAAAAAGTTAAATTTTACCTACCTCTCTCATTCCCATAAAATGTGCTTTTTTGTATGTCTTCCATTTTGGATGCAATGTAAGAAGTGGTTCCTAGCATGCCAGCCAATCAAATGACATATCTCTAGAAAGCCCAGGATGTCCTCTGAACAGTACAACAGGACTTAAAAGGAGTAGCTCAAAAAATAAATTAAAAAATCATGAAAACACAATGTCCACTACAGAGGACACAAATCAATGAGCGGGATCTCAGTAGGTATGAGACTTTCCTGGCAATTGTACTTCTTAATATTTTTCTTTTTTGTAAAACAACAACAAAGGGGGGGGGGGGGGGGGGAGTATGTACATATTCACATTTACTTTAACACGTTCAATTCAGCCAGCAGTAAAACTTTACTAATGCAATTTTTTATGCAAATCTTAATATGAATATGGGTAAAATCTATTAATGAGACCCTTTGAATCGAATATTAGCAAGGATTATTTACACCACCAATAATACAATAATACACAAAGATATAAGCAAGATTATTTACACCACCAGCATAATGTGTAAGCCATGAAGACGTGTTTGTACAACAAAATACAGGTAGTATAAAACTGATTATAATCCAATGACCCTTGAATATTCACAAAAATATAGAGCATAAAATAGAGCATTTACGGACCTATATTTAAACATTTAAGTCAACCACAGAAATAATCTGCATGTGCGTTACTCTCGACCACACACTGAAACCGAAAGTAAGCCGAAAATATAAAACCGTACTTTAAATGTCCAGTAGGTGAGAGTCAAAACCACAAGCGGCAACAGTATATGCGACTGCACAACAGCAATAGTGATTCCAAAATATATTTTTGTTGGACTGAATCTTGTTATATTTTGACGTCAGTTGCAGGCTGAAGGGAGAACGAAGGTAGCCGCTATTGGCCTACGAGCCGGCAGTTTGAAACCCCTGCTTTACTATTTATTCTGCCATCAGATGTGCCATTGGCAATAGCAGCCATATATAAGCATCACTTGATATGTGGGGAGCCAGCATATCTTCCCAAAACACCCTAGCAAGCACATCTTCAACATTATAGATAGTATCTTGGCAAGTGTTCACAACTTTTCAGCATTATTTGATGTGTGTTCATGTAATTTTAGATATATACATAGATGCTTCATTAGCACATATTTCTATGGGCCACTATCCGTAAGCAATCTTTAAAATTGCATCAATCACAGCAGGTTTGCAAACACTCAACAGAAAGCTGACGGCATCTAAAGGCGGCAACTGTAGTTGTTTGCATTTATGAATATCTATTTTTGCAGTAGATCTCAGTTGTTGACTTTAAAGCATGTAATACTGAGTTATTATAAAACATTTTACAAAGTAAAATAAATTCTCACCAGCAACACCCTAGCAACCATCAAGAATACCCTAGCAACAGTGCATCAGCTGCAAATCAATAACCAAGAGTTTCCTAGCAGCTCTCTAGAAACAACTTACATTAGCAACTGTGTAGCAACCCCCTAGCAGTACCATAGCAAACATCTGAAATCCCCAAGCAACTGCATAGCAACCACCTCAAAATCACTTAAAATATCAAAGCAACAATCTTTTTGTCTATTTATCTGTCTGTCTGATGAACCTGCCCAATCTCACAATAAAACTTGACTATTTCACATACTATCAGAAAAGTTGCTAATTTCTACAAATTGATACGATTTGATTTGTATAAAAATGTAAAAAATAAATAAATAAATAAAAAAGTTAATAACCTAAACCTACCCCTAATCATATTAAATGTACCAATGAGATTGTACACATTAATATGAATTAGCTAATAAAATACAATTCACGAATTGCTGTGAGATTGCATTGAGTGAACCACTTGTTTATTTAAACAAGTTCTACATACTTTACATGTTGTAGTATACTATTCATTCAAAAATATAATTAATATCCTACATTCGGAAATGTTGCAAATAAATTAGCAAACAGTGTAGCCTATTCAAATTTATAGTAATAATCAAGTTATCAAATCTCATTCATCTTTTCCGTACTTTATAATTTAAACATTCTGATTAAAGAGCAGTGAAAGAATCTCTTATTTAGATTTTTTTCATTTAATTACATTAAATAAAAGAGGTGTCACTTTAAAAATTCACAGATCTATAATGAAAGCATTTGACTGCTCTCCTAACTGTTTATGCTCATTTAAGACTAAATTTGTTGAGTTTCAATAAAAAAAACAATACCAACATGTTTAGATGTTATTATTATTATTTTTATTATTATTATTACTATCATTATTATTATTTACCCATTTATTTGTTCATTCATTCATTCATTCATTCATTCATTCATTCATTCATTCATATTCTTTTAGGCTTAGTCCCTTTTATTAATCAGGGGTCACCACAGCTGAATGAACAGCCAACTCCAGAAACACCCATGCACACTCATTCATTCACACACATACACTATGGACAATTTAACTTACCCAATTCACCTATACCCCACGCAAACACAGGGAGAACATGTATTATTATTATTATTATTATTATTATTATTATTATTATTATTATTATTATTATTATTATTATTATTATTATTATTATTATTTGTATTATTATTATTGTTGAGTATATGTCTGTTCAAACATGCACTCAATACCCAGAGTGTCCACTTTCGCTCTGCTTAAAATGGTGTGTACAAAATCAGTTTGGGAAACAGCATCTATTTATCACTATGGAGCGCGTCTGATAGTCATGAACCACTACATGAACTAACAGTTTTGAGGATTGCATATGGGCTACAGCGCCTGTAATGGAAAGGAAGGGATTTGTGTTGTTTTTATATTTTTTTAGAAGTATTTTCATGCCTAAATAAAATAAAAGCACAGAACAGATTCACAATTAAGAGCAAGGGGCATCCCCTGTTTGTTTGAAGGTATGGGTTGCGTAAAGGGAGGATTGGCTCTTTGATGTTTATTGCCACCCTTCATAAAAATGCGGGAGAAAAGCGGGAAAATACCTTTATAGAATGATAGCAGGATAGAATTGTAAAATACAGGGGATTCCTGGGAAAAACGGGAGGATTGACAGGTATAAACTTAAACTGAACATCTTCAAACCTTTTAAAATCACCTAAAATAATATGTCAAGCTGTCAAGTTATTAATGTTATTATTTAATTATATTTCCCCCAAGCCGAAAAAAAATAGGCAAAGTCTTTGTTTATAGTGTTTGAGTCTTTACCTGTAACCTTGAACCACTAAACACTTGCTCTTTAATTTTCAATCTCAACCTTTCTAAAAAAGCGTATTCAGTACTGAGAATCCAGCTGTTAGCGATTACTGCTCCGCACCACTCTCTGAGGTTCTGTCGACTGTTTGCATTTGATTAGCAATTACCCTCCTTCCCCACAACTGAAAAAAATGCAAGCCATGATGGGGGTCGGACAGAGAAAGAGCATGTTCCTTGTGTGTTTCCATTAGGGTTGGGCTCTGCCAGGGCGTCCAAGGTTTCGCCGGTTCACCGCCAGCCGGTCATGAGTTTGCATCTAATTGGACCCAGTCGATCCAGCTGGTTCTGTTTCAGTCTGCGGGGAAAATAAATGTTTTGTTTCTCTGTTTTGAGGCTCTCTCATTAGGTACTTTGAAGATTAAAAAGCAGTGTTTGCCCAGCCAGCCAGACAAAAAAAAAAAAAGATTCCTGCCGTGTTAGCGAGACGTCCTGAGTTGACCAAGCACATCTTTTTCAAATACAGTTTGTCTCTCAATTACATTGCACAGCTTTACTGTGGCATCAGTGAGGATTAGTTCATGAGTTCAGCATCTTTCATTGATTAAGCCAGCCCCTCGGGGGGATATCATCTCACGTCACACTCCTGTTCGCGGTTAGAGCGGGAACCACAGCTTGCACAAACTAGTCCCACTGTGTGCTGGTGCGATCTTTGTTCCTGTCATGGATGTTTTAAGTTGGCTAGCTTAATACAGCCAACTCAAAGTTGTGTAAGTTTATACTTCATGTTGTGGTTTCATATCCCGATGCCAGCTAAAGGCCACTGAACACACTTAATTCAACAATCACAATGAAAAGCACTCATAGCCCAGATAAGACCACCTCATGATGGATAATAGTCAACTGTTCAGGCCAAACTGTTCTAGCTTGATCTATTTTTGGTGTTTTTTTAAACACTTTATGTTGGTTAGGCTCTTATTTCAGTTAACAGTATTTTCTTGGACTTTAAAAGTATATATTTAAAACCCCTAAAATCCTGTATTTTGATTTAGTGTGTCAAGACCAAGTCAAAACCATGACTTTGAGAAATTGAGACCAAGTCAAGACCAAGGTCAGAGTATGTCAAGACCACAATGTTGAATGTTTGAAACCAAGTCAAGGCCAAGACCAGAATGTGTCAAGGCCAAAACAAGACCAAAACTTTGAGGGAAAAGACCAAAGGAATTTTTTAAGAGATCAATTTTCATTGAGAAATGTAGTATATTGAATCACTAAATACTGTTAGAATAATCCAAAGACATGCTATAGGTGAATTGAATAAACTAAATTGGTTGTAGTGTATGTGTGTCAATGGATTGTTTCCCCATACTGGGTTGCAGCTATAAGGGTATCCGCTGTGCAAAACATATGCTGGACAGGTTGGTGGTTCATTCCGCTGTCTACACCCCTGATGAATAAAGGGATTAAGCCGAAGGAAAATGAATGAATAAATCATAAGAAATTATTTCTGTGTTTATCAACCAGATAATATTCAGCTTTGCACTGCAGACATTGCATCTGATTTGGTACATTCACTATTTCAATATATATATATATATATATATATATATATATATATATATATATATATATATATATATATATATATATATATATATATATATATATATATATATGAGTAGTTGCTGTCATGTGATGTGCGTTTGACAGGATGGACTATACCTTCCGTTTGTTTGATGCAGATTACAAAACCAAAAAATATTTTGTTTTTAAGTGTTGTTGATTCATTTAAAAGTAGAGATTTCAAGTTTTAATTTTATATATTTTTTATGTCTGTGAAGCAAGTATTCACTGAGATTCCAGCGCGTTTGTTGAACAACAAACTGTTGTAAAAACACACATCATGGTCTGAGTTTAGTCTATACCGATTAATGATTGGCTCCTGTATAGGTGGGGCTTCATTTACAATATTGACCATTCTTTCCCATTCAAAACTATATGAGTGTCTTGTGTATTCTGTAGTCCTTGACTGTCGTAGCATTGGTAACCATTTAGCCAACAATACACCCGGTAAGCATAATGGTATCATGTGTATGTAATGTTCACTACATCAGCTTATTTGACATTTTTTTCCCATTTCCCATTAATCAAATAAAGCCTTTTTGTGCAAGTTCACCTCAAGCTAGCATAACTTGTTTTGGCAAATTTATTTTTTTTATTTAAAAAATTCATGTTTTCATCACGTTTCTAATGCAATATTTTAAAATGTGCATTAACAGGGTGATAGAAACCCAGCTTTTTATTTAACCGATTCATTTAAAGCAGCATATCCTTTTATAAAACACCATTTTGCCTTGCTAAGAAATTCACAACAGTTATTGTTAAGATGAATGATTCAATGCGAATGATTTAATGACTCCCTATTGTGAAGTAGCTAAAAATATATAGGCACTTAAATGCTGATTTGATTTAGTTCAATACAACCCTACAAAAGATGATACCTTCATCCAACATAATCCAATTCAAGTTTTCTTCAAGTTTAGATCATATTGATATATTTGTCAAAGTGTTGTGATATTCAGAGCCCCTACCAAGTGAGCCAGATGTCTGGGCGATCACTCACTTGCACCCTAGCAGACAAATGCATGTGGTAGGTATCGTTCCCTTCTCCAGCGATGTGTTGCCATGTTTGAGAAAGACAAAGTACGCAGCCAGGGGAGAAACCCATGGTGAATGTTTCTGCCGCACATCCCTCTTTGTCTTCTCAGTGTGTGTTTGAGAGAGAGAAAAGAGACAGAAACCACACACCAGAAGTAATAGTGTGTGTGACCACAGGCCAGAATCTAATAGCGAGGCAGCTTTCACGCTGAGCAGCAGGTGTTATTGGCCTCTCTTCCCTACTGCCGTGCCCTCATGCGCCCCGGACGACTCTCCTGACCGTAGGGGGTTCAGAGGAGCCAAACACCGGGTCAGTCAGCATAGCGGGCTTGGGTGAGAGGCCAAACATATGCCTGAAGAGAAAAAGAGAGAAGGGAGGGGGTATTTGAACAGAAACAGCTTGAGACGCCCCCATCTTCTTCTTTTTTTGCTTTGGATTGGCGTTCTTGTTCCGTTCCAAATAATAGATCTTTTTCTCTCGATATTTCTCGGAGCTCGACGACAGGCGCCTTTACTTTGATTTAAGGCTTGTTTTTCTGCAGCGAAACTTTGCGCCTCTCAGGGAAGATGTTTGATGAATGCGCTGCGATTTATTTGTTCTTTTTATTTGATGTGAAAGAGTGAAAGAGAATACGCCCACCTTTTCTCTTCAGATCACCGTAATGTCTTTCAACCTTACAGATCTGAGCCCTGTTGCCATGGATATATGACGGAATATAAGGGAAAAAACGGTATTAATGAATAGGTCGTTGTACAGGTGTATATGATCGTGTGTTCACTATATTGTATAGTGCTTCTTTCAATCAAGACTAGGTGGAAATCAACATCTCATCCTGTTCTTGTGTTTTCTTCAAGAGAAATACGTATATAACTGTGAATGTGGGTAAGACAAATAGACAATAATAATTCTTTTTTTTTGTAAAACATAATTTTTAAAGAAAAGAAATAGTTCTTTTTATGTAGTGTAAATATAAGAGGTCAAGAACTTTATAATAATAATTATATAATAACGTTATAATTATTTAATATAATATAATAGGAATATAAAATATAATAATAATTTGACTGAACTGTTTCGTAAAAATTTCCTATGATGTGACTTAGTAAAAATATATAAAAACAACACTTAAAAATATACAAATAGCATGAGAGCTATTTATCTTCATTGTTGGACGCATATTTTCATTCATTATTAAGATTAACAAACAATTCATAATAACTTGACTTCTAGTTGATCATTTGGTATCAGAAGTGGCTTATATGAAAGGCAAAGGCCTCTAGATTATGTTTATTTTACCCAAATAAAATAAGATAATGTCTTGATTTATAATTATTTAATTAGGACAGTAAGATCCTCGTATTAACACCTTGACCTTTTGGAGGCTGAAGAATTTGCCCTCTCCTGTAATTTGTAATGTAATAGGGAGCCCAAATTTCTTGATACTCAGGCTGTTGATGTTGTATGCCCCAATACTGAATGTAACCCCAAACCATGATTTTTCCTTTACCAAATTTGACTGATTTCTGTGAGAATCTTGGGTACATGCTGTTTCTAATAAGTGTTCTGCAGTATTTATGATCATTGGCATGCACTTTCATGGAAAATTCTATCTTCTGCCACTTTTCCAAATGATCAGCTAGAAGTCAAGTTATTATTTGTTGCTCTCTCAACTGGGATCGACGACAAGACTTTTGTTAGGTAGAGTATGGTCATAGTTATGTTATTTGAAATTATGAATAATATTTTGAATAATTTTTTTCAATGTCTTGTCAGACTCAATTAGTAATAGGGGTGTAAAAACAGGGGTGACAACAAAAATTAACAGTTTTGTTATGGTTTTTAAAAAGGTTTATGTCATTTATTGAACTATTTTTATTGTTTTTTAATTTGCCCATATATATATATATATATATATATATATATATATATATATATATATATATATATAAATTTTTTCTTTAATAACACAGCAGTTTCAACCCAGGCTTGTTGTTGATACATACCCAGTTCTACATTTTTGGGGACAGCAAAAATACATAACGGAAGATACGTCTTCTGGTAGTTTTTGTTTTTTACAAATCCGTCAGGAACTGCTGTGTACACTTTTTGATAATATCAAATTTCTCTCGCGCATCCTCTTTTCAAATAAATCCATTATGGCGCGACAATATACACTTCAGCTAACCAGGCCAGCATGCTGTCAACTGACTGACTGAATGATCAACCGACTGACCCACTGACCGACTGAACCACCCACCCCTTCCCTAAACCCAATCGATAGTGTTTTCAAAAGCAATCTAGAAATAGAAAAGCAGTCGCAGCCGTGTCATTTCACCATGTTTTCAGCCTAGTGTTTACATATTTATTTTATTTTTTTGCCTTTGTTTGGTCTTTGGAACTGTTTTTCGCCTGACTCAAACCCCGTCGCCAACTCCGTTCCATGTCCCAAGTCAATCTACGTATTAGGTGAGCCATTGGCCAAACTGGTAACACCAGAAAATCCATCCCCGCGGAGGTAAATGGTTAGCTTGTAGCATAAAAAGGAAAAAGAAGCCATTGGTGGCATTATACCACCCCGTAGCGTTCATTTTAAAGACAAAATGCAGCCAGACGTATCTCTGGCTACATAATCCACATTCTCCAGAAATGTTGACAGGTGCGTATCCACAATGCAAAATCACATCAACGGCCCAAGTGCAGGTGTAAAAAAAACACCTTTTTTGTGACCTTTCTCTCTGTAGATGTCACATCTGGGCAGATTAAGAAGCTTGTGATCCAAGATTCACATTTCCACTTTGTTTGACATGTCTAAGATCATCAAGAATGTTGTTGTTCCAATCCCTGGCTTTGATGCTCTTTAATTTGTCTCTCTCAAAGGTCTTCAGAGAGATACAGAGACAGGCGGGAGAGATGCTGCGTCTTCATTAGCTGCCCTGTAATTGGTTTTGCAACAAATAACTTCCCATTTTAATCGAGTCGCACGGTAGACAGGCTGAGTGCCAGCGTCCTTGCGTCTGTCAAAACGTCAGAATAAAAAGCGGCATTCAGGACGACTTGTGTAGCAACACGGTGGGTTACGCTCAGAGAAACGGCTCTGTCAGCCGGATGATGGCAGCGGGAAGAGGAGAAACCTGTCTCTGCGCCTCCTCGTGTGTTAGAAGTAAATAGACTTTAACGTTAAGATCACTGAGCACAATGTTTGCTTACAAATACAACAGATGCACTCTGGCATGACACATTTAAAGAGATTGCATTTTACTTCAGAAAAAAACAATGTAGTTTTAAATTGAAGACACAGAAGCTATCTATCTATCTATCTATCTATCTATCTATCTATCTATCTATCTATCTATCTATCTATCTATCTATCTATCTATCTATCTATCTATCTATCTATCTATCTATCTATCTATCTATCTTTCTATCTATCTATCTATCTATCTATCTATCTATCTATCTATCTATCTATCTATCTATCTATCTATCTATCTATCTATCTATCTATCTATGGAGAGAAGTTTTCAGAATCCAAAAAATTAAAAAAGAAAGAAATAGAAGGAGAAATATTGCTAAATATTTCAATAAACCTTTTGTGTTAAGTTGTTTGTACCAATTTAAAATATAACAACATATAAAAGATGGATGGATGAATAAATGCCTTTCTGATATAATCTAAATGAAAAAGAATCCTATTAAATATTCAAAAATTGTAAATAAATTAGCTTTCATTTTCTATAAATATAAAAAAAACAATCACAAATGTTTTATGGATGAATAGATACCCTAAAATCTATTCATTTTGATTTTGGTAACCCAAAAAATAAAGGTAACTCAAACCAATTAAGGAAACTGATTGCAACAAACCATTTAAATTCAAAAACTAATTCTAATGAGTACTGTGAACTTAATCCTTTTGAGGACATGAAGCAATTTGTGCATAGTTAAACTAATAAATGAAGAGAACTCAAACAACTGAGTACTGTAAAACCTAATAGGTTAAGGCAACTTAAATCGTTTGAGGAAACTGATCGCTACAAACCATTTGAGTTAGAAAACTAATCTATATGAGTACTGTGAACTTACTCCAGTTAAGTTGAAGTAATGAGGTATTTAATTTACTCTTCAACACTGAGTTCGAAACTCTTTTCAAATGAGTAGAATTTACTTTCAGTCAATTTTGAGATAACTGCACTCATTGTAATTCAAAAAGTTGACACTCGAGTTTTACAGTGTAGAATTTTTCAGAAGCCAAAAAGTGAAAAAAGAATTAAATTGAAGAAGAAAAGAAAAATAGGAATGTCCAGATTCGAAAACATGGTTTTAGACTCGATTGGAATCAGATGTTACCTTCTAATCAGGACTCTAATATATATGTACAGAATATACAGTTGAAATCAGAATTATTAAACTCCCTTTGATTTTTTTTTTCTATTTCAAATATTCCCCAAATGATGTTTAACAGAGCAAGAACATTTTCACAGTATGTCTGTTAATATTTTTTCTTCTGAAGAAAGCCTTATTTGTTTTATTTAAGCTAAAATAAAAGCAGGTTTGTTTTTTTTTTAAACCATTTTAAGGTCAAAATTATTAACTTCTTTAAGCTATATATATTTTGATAGACTACAGAACAAACCATCATTATACAACAACTTGTCTAATTACCCTAACCTGCCTGGTTAACCTAATTAACCTAGTTAAGCCTTTAAATGTCACTTTAAGCTGTATAGAAGTGTCTTGAAAAATATCTGGCAAAATATTATTTACTGTCATCATGACAAAGCTAAAATAAATTAGTTATTAGAAATGAGCTATTAAGACGAAGCAGTGGCGCAGTAGCTTGTGCTGTCGCCTCTCAGCAAGAAGGTCGCTGGGTTGCTGGTTAGAGCCTCGGCTCAGTTGCCGTTTCTGTGTGGAGTTTGGATGTTCTCCCTGCATTCGCGTCGGTTTCCTCCGGGTACTCCGGTTTCCCCCACAGTCCAAACACATGCGGTACAGGTGAATTGGGTAGGCTAAATTGTCCGTAGTGTATGAGTGTGTGTGAATGTGTGTGTGGATGTTTCCCAGAGATGGGTTGCGGCTGAAAGGGCATCCGCTGCATAAAAACTTGCTGGATAAGTTGGTGGTTCATTCCGCTGTGGCGACCCCAGATTAATAAAGGGACTAAGCCGACAAGAAAACGAAATAAAATGAAATGAGCTATTAAAACTAAATGTTTAGAAATGTGTTGAAAAAATCTCTCTGTTAAACCGAAATTAGGGGGAAAAAAACAGGGACTACTAACTCACGGGGTTTAATAATTCTGGCTTCAACTTTATATATATATAAATATTCTTAATATTTTTTTAACACATTATGTGGTGGCACAGGGTTAGACCTCTTTCTTGATTTCACACAACAATGCATGTGGCATGACATCACTTTGTTGCAGGGACGCTATTAGTTAAATGCCGGTGTTGTGCCGAGAAACGCACCCCTGCTGTAAAATCCCCCTCTTTATAGACTTTAATTAGTATTCTTAGTCTACATTTTAAAAATTATTAAAACGTAAAATGATTAATATTTTGATGGATAAAGCAAGGACAATAATTTATACACATTATAAATTGCACTAGGTTTACAAATTTATTTATTTGTTGATTTATTTATTTATTTATATTCTGTAAGGGAAGGGTTCCATTCATGAAACTCACCTCAGTAACTCTCATTAGTGTCATAACTCTGTTATTAATTTTTTTAATCATTTTCAGTTTATAGATGCAGAGAGGGTGCATTTTACGGCAGGGGTGCATTTCTCGGCACAACTGTATCTGATCAACCAGATCAACAACCAGAGTTTTTCTGCCATATGGAGGTATTATAACGTTGATGACAACAACATTGCCATAGCAAACTGTGAGATATGTAAACTTTGGATTGCAAGAGGTGAAGAATTGATGTTATTTATTACATGATTGTTTAAGCTACCTCACAGAAGCGCTCTGTTTGTTAACAGAGTTGTTGAATGTTAAAATAAGATGAATCAAATAGAAAAAAAATATGGAACATCCTGAATCTGTTTCTTCACTCTTCTTTCGTCTTTTTTATGTATTATAAAAGTATCAGATCAGGTTTCGGTATTGATAGATACTTAAAATCAAATGACTCGGACTCAAGGGAGAAAACCTGATCGGGACATCCCTTAAAAAAAGAAAATTGCCAGCTGAAATGTTTCTCTTAAATTAGCATTTTTCTCAGCCTTCTCTGTTTATGCTCAGCTATTTCATGTTAAAGGCAATGGAAATATATATATATATATGTATATATATATATATATATATATATATATATATATATATATATATATATATATATATATATATATATATATATATATATATATATATATATATGTGGCTTTAAAATTGCAATGACTGATCCTAAACACAACAGGCTGAGACAAAACTAATTTTAAAGGAAAATTTCATATGGCACGCTTCAATTCTTCGTCTTGTTCTTTTCATCTGAACTCTTCAAATGTTGCTATCTTGCTAAATATTTTAATTAACATTTTTGTGTGTGTGTGTTGTTAAATGTTTTTAACAATGCAAAATAGAACAACATATAATGATGGATGGTTGGAAGTCTAAATGATTTTCTAATATAATCTAATTTAAAAAACAACAATCCAATCAAATGTTTAAAAGATGTAAAGAAACTAGCTTTCATTAGTTAAATATTTCATATGAATAAAAACTAACAAAGGCAGATAGATGGATGGATTTTTATTTTGAAATTCAAAAAATAAAGTACATTTCTTTTATAAAGTATTTACTCGATGTATAGATGTAAGTGTAAAGATAAAATAACTTGTTTTGTTTACTTTTTAAATATAATAGGGGGGGGTTGTAGCTACATATGAACATCTTTAATTTCCTGTAGAAATTCAACATAAAAAAAACTCTTCTGTTAGATTTTTTTAGTTCTGCCAACCCCTAAAACACAGTAAGGAGAGTAAAGCAGTCACACTAGGTCTTTTATGTGTGTGTTCTCTGCTCTAATACACTCAACTCAGCTGAAAAGCTCCGAGGTGTCAGAATGGCTGACCTGCCTCGCCGTTTTGACGGACTGACATTTCCCATGATGCTCCTGCAGTCAGAGGCCACAAGCTAAACAAAGGCCCCTGCAGGGTGAGTGTGTGGGTGTGCATATGTGTGTGCCTGCGCATGTGTGTGTGTCCCGCTGCATTACTCTGAGAGCGTGTGACAGGTTGACAGCCTGTGACATTTGATGGCTGTGTCTCCTGATATTTTCTGAGGCTCAGGCTGTACACTGTGTTCCTCAGACAGGCTGGTCACCTGAGGCCAAACTTTCATTTACCCATTTACCACTGAAGCATCATGCTGACCTTAGTACGCATATGTAATGTCTGTTATTCAGGGTTGATCAACACAATAACAATTTCCCCACTTATAATCACTCAAGCAAGCAATCAATAATTAACTCATAAACTCATCTTACACCTAAAGTCAACAATAATGGAAAGAATTTAACTAAATCAAGTACTAAGAAGTATCAGGGCTCAACAATAAGGACTGCACAATTGCTCGGAGTCAGCGTGAAAGACGCTCGGGACACTAGACAGAACCGTTAGTGGCTCAATCCGGCCAATGCTGCCTTGTTACTAAAGCTTAATTTGCCTGTGAATATTTGTCAATTGCGTGCGAATAAAGGCCTAAAATCCAGAAACGATTTGTGCTTTTAAGCCTTTAAATGCTACCAAGAGACGGCAACATGGCGACAACATCAAGTTATGAGGCTAAAAAAATTTGTCTGTTTCTTAACATCTTGAAAGGAGACATTTACATGAGAAGAACACAATGAAAAAAATGAAGTGATGTTTTGCACAGTTTGTTCAAATTGTTAAATAATTTAGAAGCGTAATAAAATATCTGCACATTTTCCATACTGGTCTTTTTGTTTGCATAACCCTTTGAATTTTGCTCATTATACATTTATTAACATTTTTAAAATACTTCAATTCTAGATTTACAGATGTTATTTTTGACACATATGTAATGTATATGTATACAGAGAGTCAGGACCTCGGTTTTACATCTCATCCGAAAGATGGATCTCACTGACAGTATAGTGTACCCTTCACTATGCTGGGGCATTAGGACTCACATAGACCACAGGTTGAGCACCCCCTGCTGGCCTCACTAACACCACTTCCATGAGCAACCTAGTTTTCCCATGTGGTCTCCCATCCAGGTACTGACCAGGCTTAGCCCTGCCTGCCTGGCTTATAGATTTGTATGGCACATAAAGACTAAATCAATGATTTCAGCTGAATATGTCAGAGCGAACACACTGGACAAGGGTCAGTAGAAAGCATTCAGGTCTCATCCAGCTCCTAAAGTGTTGGTAAAGCAGGCTGACACCTCTTTTTATAATGCAGTCGGTATATTCTCCAGAGAACAGCTCTCTCTGATCCATCGCTCCCCAACATCCCCGCAACACTTAATTAACTGTTAGCAGAGTTTGCACATGGCGGAGGGGAAGATGTCACAGATCATCAAGTCTCTAGGTGCAGTTACAGCAATTAAGGGCCTTATCGCACCTTCTCCCGCTTTCTCTCTCGCTTTATCTCTCTGCACTCATTTGGTTCACTTCCAGCTCGTTTTAAGAGCCCAACATGCTAATCAAATCATTTCTGCTAAGCAATTCCACATCGTTATTTAAAGTCTTAATAATGCACGACTCTACACCTTGAAACACGCACACACATAAACTCTTAACACCTCACACACGCTTCTTCAGATAACAGGATACACAGCTGTTTTGTTCTTTCGCATGTTGTCACCAAACAGTCGTTTATTAGAAGAAAAGACTTGCTCTTTTTTTCTCTGTTTCTATTTAGATCCCTATTAAATTGGTCAGTGAGTGTATATTGTATTTGTTTGTAGGTATTCAGTTTAAATTTACTGGGTGTATAAGCTAGGTTTGTGTAAAACGTTTTTTTTTTTTTTTTTTCATTTCTAACTATTGATTATTGATTTAAACTATTGATTATTATTTCTTCTGAAGTTCTGAACAACATACAATAAAAATAAAAGTTAACAATTCAGTTAAAATAAATGTAAAAAAAAAATTACACCTTGAATATGATACATGTATCCTTGTCCTTTTTTTATTAATGTTTATTTAGTATGTAACACGATTTAGAAACTACGTTTTATGATTGTTGATGTTATGCAATGTATTTTCTTACTATCATTAGTAGTATTTATTAACAAGAATAGTCAGGTCGATCACAGGAGCAAACAAATGCATATAGGAGAATCCAAAGAATGGTCAGTAAACAGGCGAACGGTCAGGACAGGCAGCGAAAACAACGGAAACAGTAAAACAAGGCGTAAGGTCAAGCATGGCAAGGCAAAGGAAACGCATCGTAATACTCACTAAAACAGATAAACAATACTTAGCAAAGATGTTTGTGTGTGTGCTGTCTTTATAGTCCAGGTAATGAATGATGAGCTTCAGCTGTGTGTGTGTGTAATCATAGAAGAACTGGAACTGGTGTGAGTGCATGGTGCAAGACAGGATTTACGGTTCTTTTGATGGCAGATTTGAAGTTCTCCAGCCATCTGTATGGACTAGATTGCTGGTGATTGTGACATTTGGACCTTTTTTGGTTTAAATCTTTTTTGGTAATAATTTGAAGCTGCAAAGCTTTATTTAATAGATAGATCTGTCAATCACCAGCTCGATCAGAAGCGAGAGTTAGTAGTGTAACTACTGTGCATAGTTTTTTACTAAAGCCCATATGGCAATTTAAAAGCATATCTAAACAAAAAGTACCCATGTAAGTGGGTATTTACAGTGTAAAGTGTAATTTTATCTTAATCAAATAGGTAAATGCCATTCATTAGCTCTTTACTGTCAAACCCTATTAGAAATGTTACAAAATAAATCAGTAACGCTTTAGTTTAAGTACCAATTCTCACTATTAGATATTTATTAAAGCCTATTGTTAAGATATTAGCTGTTTATTTGTACATGTTTACTAATAGTATACTACTATTTTACTACCTAATAACTATTAATATGCAGCAATTTAGGAGTTTATTGAGGCATAGTTAACAGTTTGTTTGTTGCAAAAACCTTCAAATACAGTTTAAACAAATTGTCTTGATCACTAAGACAATGATTCCCAAAGTGGGGGTCACGGGAGAATGAGGGGGGGGGGGGGGGGGGGTCGTATTTTATCTATATTATATGTTTACCCAATGTCCCTACTGTATGTTTATTACTACCTCTGAGGATAGTTTAGTTCGCAAGCATCCGGAATTGTTATTTTGGGGGCTACAAAGTTTGAGAACCACCGCACTACAGCACTAGTAGTGCAGAAAATATTTGCAAAAATTACATAACAATGATTGATTGGCATTAAAACTTTGTTATCATTTGGCCCTAGCACTACAGTATATGGAAAAGGTAACATTTAAAGTGTTTTTCTGACATGGGCTTGAGCCCTCCTTTTTTTCTGGTTGATGTAAATGAAAAAGCAGTTGCTCTGAAGTCACAGCGTTTGCACATGTTTCATTCATTGAGTGTTTCTCCAGCCCCCCCAGCTCTTTTTATCCTCTGTTGGTGGAGCTCAGCAGTGGTGCTTAATGCACTTGGCCCTGAAGTGAGCTGAAGTGAAGTGTGCATGATGGTCCTCGAGTGTTGCCTGTTGAATACACACCCTCTTGACTACAGGAACACACATATCTCTCTCTCTCTCTCTCTTTCTCTCTCTCTCTCTCTCTCTTTCTCTCTCTCTCATGGGCACAATGCTTTATTTAATTTTCCTTATGCTGTTCTATAACATCTAAAACAGACCACACTGTGCTTACAATTAGTAGAAAAATTACCAGTTTTACTTATGTCTTGCTTCTAGAAACTGTTGAGGTTTTGAAAGCACATTATTTGAAGTTTGTGTTTAAGCTTCTTTTTATTTATATATTAACTAATGGTGTGCAAAATGTATAGCCTATGATTTTATTGTAATATAATATTGCAACCTGAAATTAGAAAGTATGTCACTTACTTTACAATAAGCAAGCACAACTATATTCGAAGAGTCTAATGGTCTGTTTCCACTAAGTGGTACGGTACAGGTTGGTACGCTTTTATGCCCGTTTCTGCTGTCAAAAGGTATGAAAAAGCAAACCGTACCACTTTTTGGAAACCCTTTGCAAGTACCTAGTACGGCAAAAGGGTACCAAAAGGCGGAGCTAGAAACACAGCTGAGCGCTATTGGTTTATAAAGATACGTCACTAGCGCTTGCACAAGCCAGAAGAATGAAAACAAAGAAACCATCATTCTTAAATACGCAGCCGAGACATTACACCGTAAAAATATATAAATATAATAACAAGCCATGGTCGACCAGAGCTCAAACAAAACTTGTCATCTTGATGAATTGCCAAAAAGCCAAGAAGAACAGAATCTGCGTGTCCTGTTGTTGTTTTAAGAAGCCATCTAAAAGCGTGAGTGGTTTCACTTTCTCCAGAGAGCTCGCTGCACATCTATATTTGAAAAAAGGAACTTTTTGGGCTAATGATAATGTGCGTGTGATTTTTGAAGTGCTTCTGACATCTGATCCTTTCAGAAACGGACAAACGCAAGAGTGAAGCAAGAAAAACATAGCAGAGCCGGAAAAAACAAAAGAGCAAGTGATTGTTTCAGCAACCTAAAACATTATTAAAAACAGTTTTTTTTTCTGTAGACTAGCTTTGAGGGCTAATAATTTTGACCTTAAATGGCTTTTTAAAAATTAAAAATGGCTTTTATTCTAGCCGAAATAAAGCAAAAAAGACAAGATAAGAAAAAATACTATCAGACATACATTTTATATATATATATATATATATATATATATATATATATATATATATATATATATATATATATTTTTTTTTTTTTTTTTTCAAAGGGGCCAAACTAAAAGAATAAGAACTTTGTTTAGAAGAAAAATGTAATTGGAAACACTGAAAAATGTCCTTGCTCTGTTAAACTTATTGAAAATCAGTTTAATAATCAAATAATGATTTTTAATTTCACACGAGGCCATTAGGACAGTGATATGTTCATGGCTAAAGAATAAAGATTATACTGTAATTGTTTAGTTACTTAGATGGTGTGTTGGACTGTCTCTCTCTTGCTCTCTCTCTGGCCTGGAGCTTGATGTTTAGCAGTGACGAGGCTGCAGGTTGACCTCTGACCGCTGGCCTGTGCTGGTGTCTCTGGTGTGTTCCTCTCTGTCAGGTGTTAAATGAGAGCTCTACATCTGCTGGCCCTGACAGTGTGACCTGCGTCGATCCTCCCGGCAGTCAGAGGAGCAGTGGAGGAGGAAGAGAGATCAGGCACAACAAAACCCAGCAGTGAAGAAGATATGTCTTACATTTTCAAAAAAACTAAAATATTCACAACTGCACCAATCTTTACAGCTATAGGCTAGGGTGCCAGTGATTAATCGATGATTGATTAATTGTTGATAATCCAATAAATTGATACACCTTATCAATGATCAGTTAAGCATGGACCTCAATAGAGGATTAAATTAAAATTTTGTCATTAATATCTAACTCTTGTGCCAATCCAAACCCCCGGGGCCTTCATTCATCTTTGCAACAAAAATTAAGATATTTTAGATGAAACATAACAGATCTCTCGTCCAGAAAAGTCCAGAAAATGAATTAAGAACATTGTAAAAACATCTAACGTGACTTCAGTGGTTCAACTGTGATCATAAAATATGAAGCTCCAAGAACACCATTGTGCACTAAAAAACTGTAAAAAATACTTTGTTCACCAATAATAATGGTTCATATTAATGTTGATGTTAAAAAAAAATGCTTCATGTTTTTTTTTTTTGTGGAAACAATGATACATTTTGCTTTTCAGGATTCTTTGATGAATCAAGACTAGATTGTTTTTATATGACATCATTGATGACGTGTAAAATTAAGATGGAAGTCAGGAATATTATAATGGTATATCATGGCTTCCACAAAACTTTTACTCCATCTTTTACTTTTTTCTTTATATATTCTCTTCATTATAAAAAACTTGTGCAAAAAAATATAATCAGTCTCACCTAGGTGGACAAATTAGAAGAAATCCCTGGTGGATAATTACTCAAAGTGTTGAAGCAGTGAATGAATAGACGGATGGATGGATAGATAGATGGATTGATTGTTTCAGCTCTATCAATCATTGGCCTGGTCGCACAGTCACCTTCACATCTCCCCGAACTCCTCAACCAGACGCTCGGCAGAAATAATAAGACCGTGGAGAGAGGCGAGAGCAGCGGAAGGAGGGAACACATTTCTTTCTGGTTCTCTCCCCGTGGGTGCAGTGATTGATGTGCTGTGTTAGTAGGGTATTTCCCCCATGTCTCTCTTTCCCTCTCTTGCTCTTGTTCTCCCCGATGAAGGTCTCATCAGACGGCTCTTCTAAGGCAAGTGGACAGGTTTCATTTTGCCTCCATTACTGAAGCCACAGGAGAATCATTCTGCTTCAAAGGCCTCTGATTGTGTAATCAGCCATTTGCTGGAATGCTTTGAGTAATCAGGGGCCAATTGTATGCTGGGAAGGATTGAGTGCCTGTGTGTGTGTGTTGGTCGGTCGGTCTGTCTGTCTGTGTGTCCACGTCTTGGCCTGTTTCATGAAGGGTCAGTTGGATGTCTGCCAGTTTTTGAAGATTTACAGCTGAGTATCTCAAGGCTGAAACGTAACATCTGACCTCTCACTTAAATGGCTACATAACAGCTGATAGACTGAAGAACAGGTCTATGGTCATGACATTTCTTGTTAATTGCGGACAACTTCTTAGAGATCCTTGTGTCATCAGGTGGTTGGTTTAAAATGTCTTCATTTCTTTAAATCACTGTTCATGTTAATGTCCCATTATTGCCATTATATGGAGCTAACTTGATAGCAAAGGCTCGTCAGCAGAATTACACCTCACTTTGTCTTCTTAACCTGCTCCCTAAAAACTTATTTAAGACAATCCAGCCCTCCATCACTCTTCTTTTCATTCTCTCAAGCCCACCTTTCCTCCCTCTATTTCCTAGCTTCCCATAAACAATCCTATAACCCTCTCTTCGCTCCTAGGTTGAATAAGGGGGTCCAAACACTCTATCAAAATATTACAGAGACGGTACTCCCACTCTGAGTCTCTGGGCATCATCGTAGGACGCCCGATAAACCTACCTACCTGTTCACCATTTATCCTCCTACTTCCCTTACACTTTTCCTTTTACCATCCCTTTCATCCCTACATCCATACAATAATGTCTATTTCAAAATTTGGCATTGTCCATGCTGTTGAAAGTTCAAAAATGTGTGCAGATGTACAGTGGTCCCTCATTATTTGCAGGAGTTGCTTTCTAAAAATAACTCGAATGATAGGCGAAATCTGCAAAGTAGTCTTCTTTATTTTTTACAATTATTATAGATGTTTTAAGGCTGTAAAACCCCCCTCATTACACACTTTCTACACTTTTCTCAGACAGGCATTATCATTTCCATACTTTTCTCTCCTGTTTCAACACACTCAAAGTTCAAACCTTCATAGAAAAAAAATATTATAAGTATTATAGAATGAAACCAAAGATCAAAACCATTTAATCTTCATTTATTTATTCCATAATGGCACCCTGCGGCCGTGTAAGTTCTACCTTCCTTTAGCATGCCCAGAAGTTCAACTTTTTGTGCGATTACAATAGGATCTTCCTCTGCCCCAGGTTCCTTTGACTGTGCAGAAAGTGTGTAAAGTGTCCATCATTACCACCCTTCATTTAAGCTGCTGAATGAGTGCATCATCTGGGTATTTATTCATTCATTCCGTTTCTTGTCGGCTTAGTCCCTTTATATATCCGGGGCCGCCACAGCGGAATGAACCTCCAACTTATCCATTTATACGCAGCCGCAACCCATCTCTGGGAAACATCCCCACACACATTCACACACACACTCATACACTACGGACAATTTAGCCTACCCAATTCACCTGTACCACGTCTTTGGACTGTGGGGGAAACCGGAGCACCCGGAGGAAACACACGCGAATGCAGGGAGAACATGCAAACTCCACACAGAAACGCCAACTGAGCCGAGGTTTGAACCAGCGACCTTCTTGCTGTGAGGCGACAGCACTACCTACTGCGCCACTGCCTCGCCCCTTCTGGGTATTTAAAGTGTGCTTATTATTTTTCAGTGTGAACGCACTACTTACACTATTTATTCTACAAAATGGCATAGAATAGTGCATAAGTATGCGATTTGGGACGCAGCTATTCTGAAGAATGCTATTAGCCAAACCAAATCATCTGATTCAAATGTTAGCACTCAATTGAATGGGCATTATCAGTGGTTATCAGCTAATAGATATTGGCCAGTAGGGGCCTTCTGCACGAGTGTAGGCTTGGGAGGCTGTTATCATCCATCCACATGGTTAATCAGCTATACTAACAGAGAAGACTCCATATTCAGATCTGTTTTTACATTACTGTGACGATTGGGTTTAGGGTTGGGGTAAAGGTAGATGTTAATAAAATACAATTAATGGCAAATTTAACACAATTATTCATTCATTTTCTTTTCGGCTTAGTCCCTATATTAATCTGGGGTCGCCACAGCGGAATGAACCGCCAACTAATTCAGCATATGTTTTACGCAGCGGATGCTCTTCCAACTGCAACCCATCTCTGAGAAACATCCATACACACTTAATTACAAACATACGCTCGCGACAATTTAGTCTACCCAATTCGCCTGTACCGCATGTCTTTGGACTGTGGGGGAAACCGGAGCACCAGGAGGAAACCCATGAAAACTCCACACAGAACTACCAACTGACCCAGCCGAGGCTCGAACCAGTGACCTTCTTGCTGTGAGGCGACAGCACTACCTACTGCACCAATGCATTGCCCAGAAATGTAATAAATTATAAAAATAGTTACTTTCAGCTGCAGCCGTATGTGATCTATAGCTGATTAACCATGTGGATGGATGATAACAACCTTCTGAGCCTACCAGTGGCTCATATCTAACAGCTGATAACCACTGATAATGCTCATTCAGATGAGTGATAACATTTGAATAAGCTCATCAAATTTGGGTCTCATTATGGACTTCCATATAAAAATGTCTGATTTTAAAGATATTTTGAAGAATGTTGGTAAGCAAACACTTCTGGGTCCATTGACTTCCATTATTGACCTTATTCTTCAATGCTGAAGTGCACTTATTTTTGTAATTGTTTTAGAACTTCCGATTCAGTAGCCTATGGGAAAAATAACGATGCATAATAAATGGAAGAAAATGGCCTAAGTACTTGCTCTACAAACAAATGTGTGCATGAATATACAGACAAAGCAGAATAATATTATGATAAAATATCAGTATCCAACATTAAGCAGCATAGCGAGGTGTTTTCATTCATTCATTCATTTTCTTTTTGGCTTAGTCACTTTATTAATTCGCGGTCGCCACAGCGGAATGAACCGCCAACTTATCTAGCACATGTTTTATGCAGCAGATCCAGCTGCAATGCATCTCTGGGAAAAACAAGCTGTTTTTAACATCTAAAAGTCAATGAAAGTGAATGAGACCGGAAGGCTCAAGCCAAAAAGATTCAAATGGCTGCGCCCGCTGGTACACGGAGGATGAGGTTAATATGGGGGGGAAAAATCTAATCTTGGAGATATTTTGAAGGATGTCGCTATCCAAACAGTTTTAGGACACATAGACTTTTATCAAAAAAAAAACAATATAGGTTTGAAACAACATGACAGTGAATAAATCTTTTGGCTAAATAAATGTTTTACTCCTTTAAGGCTTTTGAGTATTTAAAAGCAAAACACCAATCCAATCCCATCCCATGACTTTCATTAGCCAATAAGATCATCCACAATAACACCGCCAGCTTTTTCATTAGCAACCTATACAAGTCAGATATGATTTGTCATTTGTAGGAGATGCTCCAGAGTCGTTCTCATGTAGTAAACAATGTTATTTCCCAAACCGCTCGCACCTGCTGCACTCATGTTTAGTTTATGTGCAAATATAATCCAGCGAAGGCAGATTCCCAGCGTCCTGAGACACTTGTTCAGCATTTGTTCTATCAGCTTCAGAGGCAGCGATCGGGTAATTACTCTCTGCGGTGGGAGAGTTTGTTTTGAGTGTTTTGTGAGTGAAGACGTATCGACACGATGGGGAGAAATCGATGTTTCGGAGCTGCGGGTGAGACGGCATGTTCAATTTATGTGTGAGCTTTCTGTATCCCAGTGTTTCAGCGTTCCACCGGCAGGCCTTGTGGATGAATTAGTAATGCTAAAAGAAACCGTGTTATCTTTTAAATGCAGTTCACGCCGCTCAGCCTGGTTAATATAGTTAGCTGCTCAATTTTTTATGGCTGTGCCAAGTGTAACCTTCGATTTAACAAGAGCTGTTAATCCTGGGGGCTCTAAATAGTCTTTTTGATGCGTCGGAACACAATGTTTGGCACGTAACTTCTGAAAAATGCATCAGGAAAGGAGCGCGGGGAATCAGACACGGCCAGCTGAACAAAGCAACACCATGGAGAAGTGTGGAAAAAAAAAATGACAATGTTGTTTTGACACCACAGTTCCCACCGCAGGGCCCGTGAGGATACACAGCACTGCTGCTGGGGAAGAACAGACAGACTCTGTATGTGTGTGTGTGTAAGACTGAAGAGAAAGTATGTGTGTGTTATAGTGTGTATATTATTTTTGTTTGGAAATTGAGACAGATTGAAGATCAGATAAGCTGGTCTCACTGTAAAAATTACTGGGTTTTACACTATTCCTTAATGTTGTCTCAACACAAATCGATTTAGTTAATTTAATTGTTTTTACAAATTTAGGTTGATTGAACATAAAACAGTTATCAAAAAAAGTCAAGAATTGTGTTGATTCAACTCATTATAAATAAATAGTTTGAACAAGCATCAAATTGTGATGGTTGTAATGCATTCAATTTTTTTATTTTTTTTTATTTCATATTTGTTTTGATCTGAATAATCATTATTTTATAAAAGTAATAATAATAATTCATTTTGTAAATGGTGCCTTTCTGGACACTCAAGGTGGTCTAACAACAAGCATCAACAAAGAGACCGAAACAAATTATTAAGACAATTAATAAAAAATAAAACAATGCAAGACACAATACGTGAAATACATGACAGGAGCTGAAGTACAAAAAATCAAAGTATAAAGTAGCATGGTAAACCATAGTCACACAAAAGCCTGCTTAAAAAGATGGGTTTTAAGACGAGATTTAAAAGAGTGAAGATTACTCTCTTAGAGGATCTACTAAACGTTTTTATTCAGTATGGAATCCAATAATCTCATACTTTGAAAAAGGCCTAACACTTCCCCTGAAATTAAAACTAATAGAGGTCTGTGCTTATAAGGATAACGCAATCACACTAAATGAGCAAACATTACTGTTAAATACTTCCTCATTGTATTATTAAAACTTTGTGACTGTGTAAATATTTTATTTAATTTAGCATAAATTAATTAATTAATTAATTTTGTTACTATTATTTCTATTTCTTTTTTATATTTTTTACATTTTTTATTATATGTTTATTTATTTATTTATTTATTTATTTTTCTTTTGGAAGGGGAGGGAGGTTGTTCATGGGGGAAAATGTAACAAAAAAATAAAAAGTCTTGTCAAACCCTTGTATGTAATAATTTATCTTGTTTTTCTTTCAAAATATATAGACATAAAAAAAGGTGTGAAGACTATCACTGCTTCTTAGGTCCGGGGGCAAAGTCATTATTTAATTTTTTTAAATATCAGTTTGTGAATCAATTTTTTGTTTGGTAAACTAAATAATAATTAGAGATTTTCAAACAAAAAGTAATTTTAGATGAAAACTATAAAAGCGCTAAAACATTTTTTTTTTGTTGTTGGTGTTTGTTCATGTTAATCAGCAAAAATCAGTCCCAAAAGTGTGTTAGATGGGAAAGGCAAAACATCTTTACAAAAGTTTTTCGGCACCAATATAACTCCTTTAATAATTTTTACAAGCCGTATTTTCTGTGCAATCATTTGTTTCATTCCCTTCCTAAAAATTATGCAGTTTTTAGACATTTTTCCATGTTAAAACAGATGTAAATGCAGTAGTCCAATTCTTGAACAGTTGACTCTTTTGTGCATCTAAAAAAACATATATCCTTTGCTATTTCCATATTTGTTTAAGTGTTGATAATTTGCTTTAGGAAACACTACTGATCACGTTGAGTGTTGAGTTATCTGGATGTCGCAGCCCTCTGAGACCTCCCAATGCGTGAATGTTGCCTGTTTTTTTAATATCCTCAGGCCTTGTGATTTGTGGTGCCATTTGGTTGTAACTCTCAGTAGAGATCGCTCTCAACACCTGGAAAACTAGGCTTTATTCTGGCACAGATTATGTTTGCTTTATGATCCGCCATCTGGCTTCTGATGGCTGTATGTGTTGTTAGAAGGCTTTGTAGTGGTTGCAGTCAAACATTGGATTTTTTAACTTATAATTCTCTGTTCATGTGTTCATGTTTTCTTGAAGCTCTGTGATGCTGCTTTATCAGTGTGTTGACATTCTGTATGTGTGCTAGTCCGGGTTTACAGTGGTCCTTACAGATTATCCTTCTCTGTGCTGTAAGACGATGTGTGTGTAGATGATGTGCTCATACTGTAGGTAAATCCTCTTACAGTCTGTTTTTGTGTTTTCTCAGTCGTGTGTTGTTAAACAGAGGTCAGATTAATCCAGACTGACACAACTGCTGATGACTGAGTTACACAAACACACATTATCCCATTTGAGTTGCAGTTTCACCTGGGGCAGATTTAGTGATTTTAGGGCCCTGAGCAATTCCAGCCATGGAAAAAGTTCTAAAATGCACCCTTTGTACTTAAATTATTATTATTATTATTATTATTATTATTATTATTATTATTATTATTATTATTATTATTATTATTATTATTATTATTATTTTGTGATGCATTTTGCAAATCACCGTGTAGAACTTTTGAAATGATTTGTTTTCTTAAGGTGAATTCTCAAGTAAAAATAATTAATAAATAATTTTGTTTTTAAAATGAAATATTTACTGATTTGACTGCTAAACAGGTTCATTACTGAAGGTGGGGGACCCTCACCATAAAAATATGATAGAAAACAATGTTATATATAATTTATAGGTATCATTTATGCTTCTACAGTAGGTATTTATTTGTGGGCCCTCACAAATGGGCCCTTAGATTCCATAAATCTCACCATATATGGAAAAATTATTATTTTCTATTAATAGATAACAAATTAGTTTTCATTCTTACAGTGTTATTTTAACATTTTAGTCATTTAGTTTTATACATTTTCACTTTCCGTCAGTCAAAAAATGACAACACAATATAAATAGAAGAAGCTATGAAGAAGAACTATGCACATTTGCAGTACATACACTCAAAAAGTCTTTTGCTGCTTGTTTAAACGGTCCCACTTTATATTAAGTGTCCTTAACTACTATGTACTTACATATAAAAAATAAATACAATGTACTTACTGTGTTTATAATGTATTTGAGAACACTTGTGGTGCTTTTGAGTTGGGATAGAGGTTGGGTTATGGACAGGTTTGGTGGCATGGGTAGGTTTAAGGGTGGGTTAAGGTGTAAGGGATGGTAAACAGTGTATTTACAAATGTAATTACAAAAGTTAATTACAGATGTTATTACATTCATGTATTGAATCAAGCATAAGTACACAATAAATACATGTATTTACACAATAAGTACATTGTAACAAACTATCAATTCTTGTGTAAGTACATATTAGTTAAGGCCACTTAATATAAAGTGGGACCGTTTAAACTACTTAATTAAAATGAGTTGAAACAACACAATTCTTAGAGTTTTTTGGGGGGACAACTTAATTGTTATATGTTCAATCCACTTAAATTTGTTAAAAGATTCAGTTAACATGGAGGAACTGACTACGTTTACATGGACATCACATCAGTAACCGAATTATTTGCCTTAATCTGAATAAGACAATAATATGATGGTGTTTATATGAGTAACTTTTTGAATGTTGCTTTTATGATCCTGTTTTACATGTTATAGCACATAAGTCAATTAACGTCACAGTGCCACCACGCTATCCTCATTTCCTCTGGAGTGTCATGTAATTTCGGGTGATTTATTTTCAATTTGTTGACTTTAACTGCAGTTTGGCACTTTCACTTTAATTCAGGAACATTTCATGTAAGCCCACCATGACAAACAAGATATTGAATGCGAGTATGAACTGCTGGAAGAGTGTTGTTTTAATGGAATTTAATACCACACGACGGAAGGGAGAAAAAAACTCCACAATTGCAGTATGTGTGTCTGGGTTTTTTTTACTGACTCAGTAGGTGCAGAGAATAGTGTCAAAAATCTGTGTGTGTATGGAATATCCTATCACAAAATGCAGCGAAAAGACTGGAATAGATTGATTGCGGTGTTTACATGTCTGTACTGCACTTTAATAATGTCAATAAAATCTTAATTCGATGTCATAATTCGATTTCTGTTTTGTACGATTATGGCCTTAATCAGATTCACTTAATCAAAAAAAAAAACGCTGTTTACGCTGTAGACTCTTAATCAGATTATTGATTAGTGGTATTAAAATCACTGTGAGGAAGCCAGCATTCTTTACAGTGTAAGTAAAACTAAAAATATACTTTCACTTTTTGGCTGTGAAGATGTTGGCAGGGCATGTAATCATCTGAACTAATGGTCCAAACAGGCCAGTAAAAGATAAAAATGTGTACAGCCAAGCCGTGTGTTACCCACACAAAGCCAGCTTTCACACACATTTACACACTGATCAACCTGACAGGAAACTCACCTACTTCACACATTCCTTCATACACACACACGTAAAGATTACACACACACATCATGCACATATATTAACACTCTCCTCATGTCATCATCACACACACACACACACACACACATACTGTACACACCCTTCGCACCCATTCAAACCTTTGCAGATCTATATAAAACAAATCAACACCCTTAGATTCACTCCTATGTGTTCTGCTGCTGCTGCACGTACTTATTGTGCATATATACTTGTACAACTATCTTTGTGTGTATAGAATTTGCCATTCTGTATATGCTGCGTTGTAATGTAAAGTAAATCCACACTTTGCTGAAGCAATTTCTTGTAAACACCTGAGCAGCAACACTACAACATACTTTACCATTGTTGTGTTTGTTCACACTTGCCCTAAATCTACACTTTCACTAAACATGTACCATACATGCATGTGTCATCGTTTAGACTTGTTTTCTGGGTTGTTTTTATTTTGTAACCCATTTTCAATCCCAAAAATGCAGTTGTTGTGCATACCCTTCAACCCTAACGTGCACCTCTAAAGGAATGTACACTTCACGAGAAGCAGAGTGCAAGATCTGTAATTGGTTGGCCTGGTGTTGGGGATGAGTGTGGGTGTGGCCAAGAGCCATGGGAGCGGAGGAATGCCAGTAGCAGGAGTATTAAATGTAAGTCTCGAGTCTGGTGAAGGAGCTACACACTGTAAACCCTGCTGTTGTCATTACTAAAGATATTCGGTTAATATAACTAGACATTACTTAAAATACCAAGTTTTGGCATCAAAACGTAAACAGGTGTGTTTAACTTACTTATCATGCAGCAAAAAACGTTTAATTATTATTCTCAGTTCTCTGAACTGAACATTTCAATTTCTTTAAATGATTCACCATGTCTCTGTTTAAAATTATTGGTTGCACCTAAAATTCTGCTTTGACTACTGCGCTAATTGGTCGATACATGTTATATGACACAAGGTGGTCATTTTGCTTGTGATGCTGAATTTTGCTGAAGGACAGAGGCACTGCCTGAACCCATCTGACCAAAGAGAAAAGTTTAATTAGTAGGTAGATATTTGAATGCTTATGTAAATTTTTATTAATTGATATACACGCAGGGGTGACGCAGTGGCGTAGTGGGTATCGCTGTCGCCTCATAGCAACAAGGTCACTGGTTTGAGTACCAGCTGGGTTAGTTGGCATTTCTATGTGGAGTTTGCATGCTCTCCCCATGTTGGCATAGGTTTCCTCCAGGTGCTCCAGTTTCCCTCACAAGTCCAAAGACATGCGCTGTAGGTGAATTGGGTAAGCTAAATTGCCTGTAGTGTATGTGGGTATGTCCTGGTCCTCCAGGTTTGGGGTTGAGCGTTGGGATAACAACATACCTCGTAAAAATTTGATTTTACGAAACACCAAGATGTTGCAGCTAAATATCAACTTCAATATAAATGGCCTTGGTAGTAAGTAAAGAAAAAAAAAGCTAAAAAATTTGGAAGTTTAGTCTATTTGCCATTTTAAGTTATCTGTCCTATAACATTTAATGTATCTGTAATTAAACATTTAAGTTTATTCAATGAAGAGACCACATTGGGTCAACTCAATTGAGTTGTCGATTTCCCATTACTCAAACAAACTTAGGGAATCACTTTCCTCAAATAATTTGAGTAATCTCAACTTATTAGGGTTTACAGTCCAGATGGATACTTTTGTTTTTGTTTATTTTTAATGATTGATCTTGTTATAAAGTCTGTTTACTCTGTGACCATATTAGCAACTACCCCGGGCAGTTCATTTAAGACTAAAGCCCTTTCTAAATAAATGGGGAAATCCTGAAATCTCATAAACAGCCTACTGAACTCACAATTAAACTACAAAATCAGAAGTAACCTGTTCTATTACTGTTATTGGATAAGCTCTAGTTGCATTTTAAACATGTTTTAAATGCTGTTAAAACAAGCTAATCTGTAGACACCCATCCCCACAGAAGCGCATGGCTATAAAGACTGACGGTTTGGTATTTTTAGAAGTAGGACTTATCATAGACCAGTGACGAGCACGTTCCTGAAAGACCACCAGCTCTGCACATTTTCCATGTCTCCTTAACCAAACACACCCGATTCAAATCATCAGCTCATTAGCAGAGAATGAAAAACCTGTAAAGCGAGTGACAGACAATTGAGACATCCAAAACATGCAGTGATGGTGGTCCTACAGGAACATGGTTGAGAAACACTGCCCTACTGACCCTACTAAGTATTGCACTTTTCCCTATTCATTGTAATGCCAGCTAATTGTCTTTGTATGTCTATAGTCTTTGGTTTGGGTCAAATCTACTTTTACAGTAGCACTGCAAGCATTTCTGGCGTAAACTCAAAACATTGGAAAAGAAATTCGACACAGTGGAGCATAGAAACACCACTGCCTACTAGTGTTTCGGAAGTATCATTGCCAGAGCAGCACAGACAGAACACAGAACTATAAATGCTTACAACACAGTCAGCAATATATGCACCATGGCATATGACGATCACTCAACCAAAAATATAAGGCAGGCTTCAAGTTTAAAGTAAGGGTTAGGGTTAAACACTAGAGGTTAGGATAGGTTAAGATTCGGTAAGTGACAAGAGATTACACTGTGTTGATGAATGTCCTCACATAGATAGCTGTGCAAGTGTGTGTGTGTGTATATACTGTATGTGTGTGTGGTGTTGACTGGAATAACTGCACCGTACTGTGAATGTGAGCTTCTCTCCTCTCGGGGCAGAGGCCCAACAAAGTGCACATTTAGCTGGTTGTCAGGATGTAAGTGTGTCGAGAATGAGAGGAATTCCTCCGCCGACTCGACGCGGGTTCAGCACAGACCCTCTCAAAGGCATCTCTATTACAGGCAGACAGGCGGCCCTTATAACACAACACACACAGATATGCATTGCAACCACCTGGAAATCTCTATAAATCAGCATGGTCAAGCCACAGCGGAGATTGAGCGTAAACATGCAAACACACACTGAATAAGCTCCTTTAGGTGAGATTTAACATGATATAGGGGCTTTATTACTTTTGAACACAACTTTATAACACAGTTCTGGCTCTAAAATCTGATCGGATTTAAAGCCACATTTAAAGCCAATGTTATTAGAGGTTGACCAGATAGTTTTTATTGGGGCTTTTTAATGGATAAAACCCATTAAAAGGGTAAGTAAAGACTACTAAAATGTAACAATTGCATAGAATACAATTTGAATGTACATAAACATTCATGTACTGTATATATTTGAGAAAATGTATACATCTTTAAAATACTGTATTAAAAATCGATTACAATAAAAGAAATGTATGTATATAAGAGAGAGATAAGAGGCGATGCAGGAATTTTACTGTACCATGGTAAAGGGTACATAAAAACCTAATAAAAAAAAAGGGTAAAACTTTGGATTTCTCTATTGGATTTAAGTCAGGTGATTGGCTGGGCCATCCTACAGCTAGGTTTTCTTTTTTTTTTTCTTTTTTTTCTTTTTCTAATATTCATTTACAATGACGAAGGGCAGGGGGTAGCTGAAAATCTACTGAGAGATTTCAGCTGCTGTCTGGGCTTTCACTGCCTTTCTACACCTTCCTTTCTTCATGTGTTCAATACTTTTTCCTTGAGTCATTTCATTTTATTACACGTGACCTAATTTGTAAACTAATGATTTTTTCTTTCATATATGTATTTCTCTGGTTGTTATCAACATCTGATGAAATTTTCAAGTGAACAGCACCTTTAGAAATGTTTTCTGAGAAAAATGGTGATCTATTGTACATTACTTCCCCCACTGTGTATATGTATAAACAATTTTTTTTATTTAGTTTTTATTTACCCTTTACCATGGTACAGTAAAATCACTGCATTGCCTCTTATGCCATATTGTTTCTAAAGTTCCATTACTTTTTATTCTGTACAACTTGTACAGAAAATTGCCACATTTAGCATCCCGAGCCTTAACTAACTCACAAAAAGGAATCTCAAACTTTTGTTATTTTACCAGAGAGACTAAATTTCCCAACAGATAGCGACATACCGCGTCACATTGTCAGTCTCTGCTTGTGCAGGCAGCTCGACACACTCGAGATAAGACTGCGATTAGCGCTCTTCCTGATAACGACGCGTGTTAATCAGCGCAGACATCTCGTATCTGTTGTGTGTTTGCGGGCTCTGATACACCTCTCTTATCAGTAATTGTTTTAATTGCCGTGTGCAGTTAATGAGATGCTGTCACAGATTGCGTGCAAGGGCTGTGATTTGCCTCCACCGGCCCACTTTGAATCGGAGATAATGAAAGGCCATGGTTGCCACAAACATGGCGGCAGAGATGGGCATGAAATATTTAAATCCACACAGCTTCAAAGTAGACCCTCGTTTACCATCTTCATCTGTCAAGCAAAGGGTTAAGAGCACTTTCTGGATGACTCCAATCCTTTATTCAATCTCACCCAAGTTATATTTTGAATTTTTTTTAATTAGTTTTTATTTCAGTACTATTTTACATTGACTGTAAATTTTAGTTTAATTTGAGTTCTCTTTGTGAATTGTGTTGTTAGTTTTATTGGTTGTGCACCTGAAAATTAAAAAAAAAAAGCTCTTCCAGCTATAAAATTACATTTCTGTCTAAACTAAATGCTAACACATTACAAAATCTTTGACATTTATTGCTAAACATATCTCTGTGTTTATGGCCCCTCTTTAGTTTTTATTTTGTGAACATGTTTCTATTTAGTTTTTACATTTTTTATTTTAATTTTAATCTTCATTTATTTTCCTAAACATTGCAGGTCCGATTTTCTGCTGAGAGATTAATAAGGCCACATTTTTTTAAATTTTTTTTTTATTTTTGCAGTAAGAGGTGTCTTTTTAAATGGTTTTGTTTGTTGAGCATATACTCTGATGTTTATGCTTCTGGATGCCTTGCATTCTACCGAATGCTGCATCACACATTTTTGAAGGAGCTGTGTGCCTGAAGTTAAAAAAGTCAACTCTATGCTGAAAAAGCTCCTGACGTCACAGGCTGCAGTACCAGGGGCCCTATTATACACCCGACACAATAAGGCGCAAGACCTGTTTGCCCTGACATATTGCTATTTTCAGACCAACGCAACTTTAATTTTCCTGTTTTCCACCATGTTGTTTAAATAGCAAATCCATTTGCACCACTTTGTGGACTCATGGGTGTTTCGGTCTAGAAAAGAGGTTTGTTAAGGCGCATTGTTGCCGCGTTGCTATTTTGAGGAACTAAAATAGACTGCACAATAGACCAGCTAAATGCAGGTTTAAAGTCCAGCACAGAGCGCGTTTGTTGTGCGCCTTGCTTACACATTGCTTAAATCACACAGGATGTACAGCAATACAGAAATATATTTACAAATGAAAAAGAATTAAAGGAATAAAACATTACAAAAAATATAATTTTCTACATAAATATAAAAACCACAGCCTTCATGCTTTCTTCATCTTGGTTTTTTTAGTTTATTTATGACTATTTGCTTTTGTAAAATGTTATTATTAGTAGTAGTAGTATTTATTATATGCATATTTATATTTGATTTATTAAAAACAAACTTAGATTTGTCCACCTGTCAGGTTTTGGACCATAGCATGTGTATTTGGATATAACTCAGTTTTTTGAGCACACTTCGTTATTACTGTTCATTTATTTGTTTTTGCACTTACAAAGTCGCCACGTAAATAACAAATGCACCATGGTGAGATGCAACTGACTATTAAATGGAATGGGAGAAGATTCTCTGATACACCTATAACTCACAAAATACACCCATAACTCATTAAGAGAATAAGCTCAACCCTGTTAGACCATGCACCGCTGCACAGTGTATTTTTGCATCCTTAAAACCGCAAAAGTGGATTTGGACACGCCCTTAATGTTTTTGCGCCCTGTGCTTTGGACTTTGTGCCTCGATTGCACCTAGACCTTGGTCAGACATTGTAATTCTGAAAACTATTATTTAGGTTTGCTTATTATTACTTTATTTTTCAGTTTAGATTTTATTTGGCCATTAGTATAAACTAACAGCTAAAACAATTTTTGTTTTACATATACTGCTAAATGTGTCTCCTTCTATATGCACCCTTCTGTTTTTATTTATTTTGTGAACAGTTCTTTTTTGTTTTTATATGTTTAGTTTTAATTTTTATCTACAGATTTTTCCCTCAATAGCTGCAGGTCTGCCAAGTGCTTACTAATTCTGAAAACGATTATTTGTTTGCTAATTATTACATTGTTTTTCGTAACTATTTCAGTTAACTTTTTGACCAATAGTTTTATTCTTTCATTTATGAAAAATAACCTTGGTCTCGCCTATCATTTCTTTTGTTACTTCTACTCTATTCTTCTGTTACCTGCAGGGAAATCGAAGCTCTCCATCTTTCTTTCCCTGAAGATTTCTGACACGTTAAAGCTTTCTGTCACACAGGGGAGGCAAACCTCCTCCTCCTTCATTCTCCTCTCCATCTCTCCGTCTCTCTGCCCCCCAGCAGGGTGGCAGCCAGAGAGAGAACAAGGACCTTATTTAGGTCGGCTCTCCCTGTGAAACGCAATTAGAAACCCCTCCAGGGCCGATGGGGGCGTGGGGTGAGATGCAGTTAGAGAGACGGAGAGGAGAGAGAGACCTCCCTTGCTGCCTGTCAGCCTGCTGGCGTTTGAAGTCTTCAGGCCATCTCTGATCCCCAGAGAGCCGGTCATCAGACGCCCACTTTGTAGCAGTTCAGCCCAATGAAGGCTTGAGCGAGCAGGCTGAGGCGGGAAGTAGGAGGGGTCAATCCACCGGGGCTGACAGAGAGGTCTTGACAGAGCGTTTGAGAGGCGCCGCTGCCTGCATGCGTTTGTGCTGCCATCCAGAGCACTCTGGGCCCCGGCGATCTGTGGCAGGTCAGACAGATTTTGATGGCACGTTTCCCGGTTATTTCCTGCCGTGATTCACCTTACAGTCGCAGCGGGACGTTTCTCTGTCTTACTCGCCCTCCCTCTGTGTCTGTCTATCGCTCATAACCCCTTTATTCTGCTTTCTCTTTTTATTTCTCCATCCCTTACTCTATACGTCCCTCGCTCTATATGTATATATGCAAAAAGGGGTGTAACATGGGCGGACCGTATCTTAACGATAAACAAAAGCAATCTTGGTAGGTGTTCTTATATACTGTCAATCAAAAGTTTGTAGTCAGTTAGGATTAAAATGTACTTGCGGAAAAATATACTTACCAAGATTGCATTTATTTGATCCAAATATGTAGCAAAAACAATATTGGAAAAAATATTAACAATAAAATCTTTTTTTTTTAATTTTAATATAAAGTCAAATGTAGTTTGTTCCATTTAAAGCAAGCTAAATTGTCATTTTTATATAGTAATTTGGTACTAAAGAAAGATATTTTATCAGGGTTGACAACAGTAATTATTGTAACATCATTAGAAAAATGACATTTTTAGGATTGTTTTGGTGAATAAAATCAAATACAATTTCTCTATGTTGAATAATAGTATTTATTTAGTAAATGAATAAACATTAACAGATTTTAACACTAGTAAACATTGGTTAACTACACAAACTATCAATTAAACAAACTCATTTAATGGACATTAAAGGTGCAGTAGGTGATCTGTCTAAATGCTAACCGTTAGCATAATATCTTTCAAATACAATCCCTCCCCTGCTGTCCAAAGCCATGACTTTTGAAATCATGAACGTGCACATTAAAGATGACAGAGACCAACTAGATCATGTCATTCGCCAGTTAGAAAAACTTTATAGTAGTTTGTAATACTACAGTTTCGAATGAAAAAGTGTATTATATCTAGCACATTTTCACTTCTGTAGTTAGAAAGCAAAACTTGTCATAATGTGCAATATTTCATGCAAGCAAGGATCCCTGATCTCACTCTCTCACACACTCTCATAAAGCAACTACTGTATGCTTAGCGGTTGGCCGGCGGGGTGCAGAAATTACACTTATTACTAAGTCATACTTACATGCTATTTCAGACAGAAGAGTCAAAGTAGAATGGTAAACAGGAGAGTGCATCACAGGTTATCATTGTTGACAAAAATGAACCAATGTGAATGTAAATCCAACTTCACCTCAGTAAAGCAGGCTAGGCGGAATAGCGATATTTACGTATGTTTTGTTGTTAAACTAAATAAAAATCTACATTTTTGATGCTGTAAAAGGGCCTTATGAAATTGAAAATAGTCACATCAATCTTTCGCCAGATGATATCAGTGGCTGAACAACACTTCTGTGTATATAACCCAGCTGTGCAACAAAATCTACATCTGCTTTGCTTGACTAAAATACTTTTAAAACATAACATTACCTGTCTAAGAGACTTTCAACCAGCCCAACAAAAATATTTTCTGAAAACAATCGCCTACTGCACCTTAAATAATATTATTTAGTGGAAATTTCTATTGTGTATTGTTATTATTTTGTTTTCGTAGATTCAATTGCAATGGTCTGATTTTATTAATGCAAGCCTGACTTTTAAAAATCCTCAAATTATGTTAAAAATACAAGAACAAACATCCATTCAGATCCTCTGATGAACACAAAAACAAACAAACTTTTGCCTTTAGCGTAAAATCATAGTTTGCTTGCTGAAAAATGCCAGCTCACCCAAATAACATTGCAGAAATCTCTGTCCTTTTTTCCTAGCCTGTTTGAGCCTTCATTATGCAAGGGTTTTAATAAGAGATCTTCATAAACCCTGAACCAAAATGCTCATAAACTAGATCAGTGCAGTTGTTTCTTTTTTTTTTTTACCTCTGAGCAGTTGCACCTTTATTATACTGAGGAAGAATTAGATTTAGATGGACTTAATCTTTTTTACATTGCACACATTATGACATAATGTTCTCATAAGGCACTTGTGTGTGTTTCCATATGCGTTATTACTTCTAAGCTATATCTAACTAAATAATATCCATATGGCACAGGTTTATTTGAATGAATAAGTCCTGGATGTGTTTAAGCACTATTATTTTCTTTGCGTTTATGCATGCGTTGGTTTTTCTGCTGATTTTTATGGCTCTTTTGTGTGACTGACTGCTCTGAAATGACTCTTGGCGCGGTGACCTGTGCTCTCAGTCATGCCTGTAATTTAGACCAAAAAGACCCTTTCCTTTTCTCTCCTTTTCTTCCCGCTGGAAATATGTCGAGTGAACGACAGACGAAAACTTATTAAGGGCGTAACCAGAGCATTTGAGACAGGAGGGATAAACCAATTTTCCTGTCCAGTTTGTTTTAAAAGAGCGAGAGAGCAGCTAGACCTGCACTGGGGCTTATCAGCCAACTGGCTCGACTGGCCCGTGTCATTACGGGCTTCCAGATGGAGATAATGTTGAACATTGTACTGCGCATACCATTTGCCTGCTCTAAACTGCCTTTTGACTGAGGGAGATAGGATCTAGATAAACTGATAATACTTCAGTTACACACTCACTCTGTCTTTTTTTTCCGACGGGTAAGCTGAGTGCCTGTGTTTCCTGGACCTGTGTGAAACGATACATGATGTGAGGTTCATATCACAAAGCACGGAAGCCGAAGATAATTTAGTCCTGCTTTTAAAATTCCTAATGTCTCGGTAGATCTGATGGTTGTCTAGCATGGTCATTTGTTATCTAACTTTCTTTGTCTAATTGTCAGTATATGTAAGGAAATACTGATACAAGGCTATTGAGTTATTAGAAAAATAATGCTCAACAGTAGTGATGACGCAGGCACAATGTGAAGAGGAGTGTGCGTTGTTTTTTTAATAATTCAACGGACTGGAGTGAATTATTGCACTTATGTTCAGATGTTGTGTTCTATGACATTTGTCCACTCCAATTTGTAATACTAGTTTCTTACACATCTCACCCAAAGGCTTTAGTTTTGCTTATGTTCTTCCACACCTATGTTTGCTTCATTTGGTCTGGACCAAGGACAACAAATGATACAATATAGCATTTTGCACTGTGTATGCCTTTTGAGATCTCAAATTTCTCTCACGAGCGCCATTCACGCCTGCTGTTTTTACGTAAATCCATCAGAGGCCGCTGTCGACTGACTGATTTACTTACCGACCTACAGTATCCCCCTACCCTCCTTCTCCCCTAAACCTAACCAATACTATTTTAAAAAGCACAGATTGACCCGCCCACCCACTTCCCTAAACCCAACCGCAGTGTTCTGAAAAGCAATCCATAAAAAGAAAAGCCCCTTGATTTTTACCATGTTTTCAGATTTCACCACATTCTCACCATGTTATTTTATTTGTTTATTTTTTGGCTTCTTTTTTTGTCGTACCTGCTCTTTGGCTACATAATTAACGATCTCCAGAAATGTATATAGGGCTACGTTTTTACAATGAGCCTATTTTTTTTTTTTATTGCTTTTATCCAAACCAGTGATTACCAATTTCCCAAATGATTCCCAATTTATATTTTTTCCTACCTATATATATATATATATATATATATATATATATATATATATATATATATATATATATATATATATATATATATATATAATTTTTTTTTGTCTGCAACATTTGTTTTTTCTGGTTCACATTTTTTATTGTTTTATTGTTTTATTTATAACTGGTGATAAGAGCTAGCCGTGTTATATTTTTTCATTTCTTTAAAAAAGTATTGTGACAGATGTTTCGATCTGGTGACCAAGAGAAATTTAAAACAAATGACAATTTTGTATTGTTTCTTTTTTGGGATAACACACTTTCCCACACCACCATTACAGAACTGGTCAATGATAAGTTGTTGGCCATATGGGTTATTAAACATATTTTCTTAGTTTAAAAAAAAAAAAAAAAAGATTTAAGTTGTTCAGAAATGTTTCGATTTTGTCCAAAAAATGTGCAATACTTTTTGCAGTTGGGCTTGTTTAAGTTCAGATAATGTTCTAGAAAATGAACTGTGCACTTCTTTTGTTCACTTTCACATTTTGGTTCGATTGCTGTATATAAACTTAACCAGGAGACCATACAAATGTGAAAACAACTGTAGTGTGATTCAACCGATCTAAATGTAGCAGATGTGAAAGCATCCTAAAACCACTTGGGGGAATTTCTATTCATTTTTGAGCTTGCGCTTCCTTGGAATCTATCATTGTTACCGTGCATTCACACAGGGCTTCAGCATCAATGCTTGAACGAGGGCATGTCTGAAGTTGAGGCTGATGCGATCATCATAGCAGCGCCAGCCAATAAAATTAGTGTGCAATCGTCTACTTTATGAGCTGTGATGTTTGAAAAAAAGTGATCTAATTAGTTCAACTTCTGAAGCAGTGCCAACGGATCCACAATTCAGTTCGGCAACGTTTGACGTCACCTTTTCAAAGTGAATGGGAAGCCTTGACACTGATGCCCTGTGTGAATGGGGCAGAAGAACCACCTCTGACAAACCCTTGCTGCAGCTCTGAGACAAGTTTTATTTATTATAAAAATTAAGCTGCACTGCAGGGTAATTACTCTACCATTATTATTAAATTTTGCATAATTCATCTAAAATGTAAAGCTAATTGGTTGGTTTTTGTCACATGATCTGCAGTGCTCGCAGCATTCTGAAAATTTGAGATGCACCACATGGTCGAGCATGCCACAAGTTTAATTTAGAAATAACGAACTTGATCAAGCGATATGTGAATGATGTCAAGACCTGCCTGGAACTACTTTAGCTGTGTTTCCCTGAAAATAAATGCACACCTTAGAATGTTCATCAGCCAATCAGAATCATGCATTCAACAGCTCGACAGTATAATTAGAAATTAATGAATGTGTTGAAAGTTTACGTGCAAACGCAGTGTTTGAATTTGTATTGCACATCACGTTTGTGCGTGTTACTACAGGCTGGGTTTGTGCACATCTTCCCCCTACTGTTGTGTGCCGTGTGAATGACAGATTAATATATGTATGGTCGGGAATCTGAGGGAGGAAGAGAGAGCGGCTGTCAGCGTGCTGTGTTTGGGGAGGAGGGAGATTAGAGGAGCTGTCATAGGCTGCGTTGAGCGGTCTCAAGCAGATAAGTCTCAGCAGTGAAAAGTGTTGTACCGCTGCCTGAAAACAGGGAGCGAGAGATGGAAGATTATCTGGAGTTTCGCGTTTACAGTTTTGTGTGCATGCGGCTCAAGGTTCACGTTTTGTTGACTGACGTTGTTCACTTTTTCAGACATGCTTAATAATGCAGGGAATATGTCTAGAAGTAAATCAATTGTATTTATTTATTTATTTGTTTGTTTGTTTTGTGCTCCTTTTTTACTTATTACTTACACGTTGAAATGACAAGGAAAAGCTGGGGAAATAAAATCCCAAAATATTGCAAGCCAGACTCTAAGTTGCATCCAGTGTTGGGAAGTGATGGATTACAATATTGAGTTACTCCCTAGTTTCTTTTTATGGAAAAGTAATATGTTACGTTACTTTTGAGTTACTTTTTCATACCTGCCCGAGCCTTGATCTCTTTCAGACATTACAGGGTATTTTTAATTTTTTTTTTTAAATAGAGGAGCTCTGCATTTAACAACACACCATGTAACCTTTACCTTCATTTACCTTAAAAATGAATGCAATTTTTTATGACAACGTTAAAACAAATATAAAAACAAAAACCAAATGACTAAGACTCGAGGGCAAAAAAACCTGATTGGGACATCCCTAATTATTATATAACTCGCATTACTTGTAATGCGTTACCCCAACACTGGTTGCATCTCCCACATACATACCAAAATTTTGGTGAACTTAAAATGTCACATAATTTTCTTTATTTCTTTTTTATTTAGCAAAAAAAAAAAACAACAACGTACGCTCTGTAATTTATGATAATCCTTTACGGCTGTTGCTTGTCAAACCATACCAACATCATGTCAAATGGCGGGATTTCAGTTGTCACTAATGCTGTGCAACAGCCAAGACTTGTTAAAAATGGGCACGCGCGCAGAGTTTGACATCAATACCAGTTGCTGATCCACATTCATATGCAAGAAAAACAATCTCTGGGTTTGCATGATGTGTGAATTTGAAGTTGATTTATTGTTGTTGTACTAATTATGTAACCAGCTTCTGTTCTCCTCCCATTCTGGAGAATTTCCTTTGAGGTAAAAATTTGATTGTAATCAGCTGTCAGCAAACTAGTCAAACTTGCTGTCAAAGACTTTTGGTCTAGGATCAGAATAATCTTTTAGGATTGCAAAATTAGTCTCAGATGACCAAATGTTGGACAAAAGTCATACAGATGGTGCAAATGTGTAAAAAAAAATGATTTAGATAAACTTTACACACTATAGCAACCTAACGATTTCACATCCACTATTGCACTAGAAACTGGTTAAGGTTGATTTATATTGGCCTGGTGCCATGTCGAGAACCTCCGCTGACTGCGTCCGCACCTCACGAAACAGATGAAGCTATTATACTTGAGGTGTTCGCCGGTGTGATATTCTTTAAAACAACAGGGGGCATTCAAAAGAAAGCGGCTGTAAAATCAGACTGATGAAGTAGAAAGTTTCCGGAACTACGTTATATCATTAATATCATTTAAGATTTTTTAAATAAATTTTTTTTTTTTTTTTTAGTAATATATTTTAATGATTATAAAGATTTTTATTACCATTCAAGATTTTTTTAAATCATACTTTGATGCATAACTTGCTTTCGTCCATATCTCTGGCAGTTTTACCTATTAAAGTTTAATATCAATGATAACAGAACATAGGTTGCTCTTCAAAGATATTTTTATTATGGCAAGAATAATAAGTAAATTATTATTCTCTGCTTATGCCAAGGCAATAATAGTCCAACATTCCTGTCCATTTTCACCAATAAAGCCCAGAAAAATAAACCATCAGTATATCGTAAACCTATTCTTTTCCAGTTATCAAAGAAATAATTTGTGATTTCATTTTAGTTTTGTAGCTATTAAGTTGTTTTAAATTCAAAATTGTAATATATACATCAGTGTAAAACCTATGAATGGTGGAAAAGTGACTCGTATTCAATTCAAATCAAATCAAATGTGGTGTCGCGAGAACTGTTCGATTGAGTCGAAAAAAATTTTGTACGCTCCGCCAGCCAAAATCATGTTGCGCGCAGTCAAAGTGAACCTCAGCAAATACCACAATGACATAACATTCGCAGAGTGCATTTAAGCAAACTAGCGAATCTGTCGAGTATAAACCACGCTTTACAGTTTTCAGTATGTGCACTAACCACTAGCGTGCAGCTCCGACATGCAAACTAAATCAATACATTTTTTTATAATTTAGTTTGTTTGGTGTATCTAAAGCCAACACAAGTCATTGCTGCTCCAGTACAGCACACATCAATACACTGTCCCTTTATTTCCCGAAAAAGACTTGCGCTTAGCAGATTGCAGGCAGGAGCTGTTGATGGAACCGGAGGAGCCTTATCGCTCACAATTTCAGTTTGTATAAAAGAATCGAGGAAAGCAGATCGCTCCATCTTTTTTTCATCCATCTCCACAGCTCTTTTGTCTTGCGAAAACTCCCTCCCCTCCTCAGCGCTGGCATTGTTGACGTTGGTGTCTTACACACGGCTAATACCATCCCGAAGGCCTCCCAGATGAGCTGGTCAGTGTTCCCTCCTGACCGGCAAAGTTTTAAGTGTCACTAGAAATGGACCTTTCTTTTGAGTGTCTCTCAAAGGCCCCGGCTGAAAAGAGCACCGAGAATACAAGAGAGGAGATTAGAGACAAGGGCCGGTCAGAGCTACCCTATTTAACACATTATATCCAGTCCCCTCAGGTTACACTTATGCACGGCAATATTTTAAAGGAGAGCGAGGGAGAATGAGAAGGAGAGATTGCTTCCGTAATAGCCGTGGAGACCATAACAGACTGCCGATCTCCAGTGATTGCAATCTAGCACAGAGTTCCTGTGAAATTAAACCATGCGTTTTGAGTCGGAAAGAAAGCAGGGAAATGGAACGGGAGGGAGGGATGGATGAAGGAGAAAGGCAAAATGCGGCTCTGGTTACTTTGAAGCTGAGGATCAAGGCCAGAAAAAGGAATAAAATATGACAAAACGACAGCAGAAAGGGCTTATGGTCTATAGGCGGAATTTTACAGGCACAGACAGCAATTACTGGCATACATAGCATAACTCTGGATATTAATGTTTGATCTCCTATTCCACTTTTCTGGCAAGCTTCACCAAGTGCTTTTCCATACCCCACTGCCACTTCAAATTAGTTTCTTGGCAGCTCTACGACATGTTCTCTCGCTGCATTTCCTTCCATTTCGTTCTTTCTCTCGCTCTCTCTCTCTTTCTTCCTCCCCCCTCCGCTTTCTGTAGTCTGTCAGCGTTTCATTTGAATTAAAAATAATCTGCGCTGAGAGATCCGGACGTTGATTGTGGAGCGGAGAGCGGTAATCACAGGCTTGAGGTTTCGCTCAAATCTGATGATAGGCATTTAGGAAAGCGAGCTCTGATTTTGGGGACGAAGGCTGCTTTGGTGCACCTCATCCAAACCCTGACATGCTCCATATATGTAATCATAATGTAATCATATCTATTTAATCAAATATAGATGAAAAAGGGGCCCTTTTTTATAGCCAAACCAATTTTGCCACGGTTACGTGCAAATAAAAATATACTATGTGGGTTATGAAAAACTGACATCAAGCAGTAGATCATGTAGTAAATGTGAACTTTAGATTTTAGAACAGGGAAACATGAGACATACATCTGTTTTAATTTTTATTTTTAATTTACATCTGTTTTAATCCAAATTGAGAGTTCTTTTCTTTCCTGATATTGTGCTAACACTGTATAAAGCAATTGAATTACTTCACTTTAAAACGTAAGTAAACCTGTTGCCCTAAAATTATAGAGGAAATCAACTCATCAACTTAACAGTTTCAAGTTAACTCACTTTCTTTAAGTAAAATCAACTTGTCGCTTTTAGAGCAATGCTTTTACTCTCCCTTTTTTAAAGTAATGTATACTAATCACTTTTTATAGTTTATAAAGGTCATTAGGAGTCTCAGATATGTATTGATAGCTGCGCTTTGCATGGTGAACTACCAGTTAATTTTCTTCAAACTCCAAAATTATGTTCAATAGTTGGCCTATAGGGGAAAAAATATAAGAGGAAGTTTCTTTAAAACCAACCTCCTCCTCTTATTTGGGTAACTTTAATTTCCTTGTGTTGGGTTTAAAATATGTCCATTTTCATTGGTTCTGAACTGAAATTATTCAGTTAATTAATTGTCTTGGTTATTGTCTAAGAAAGAAAAACAGTACAGTATGTAAATTAAATTTATAATCGTAATTGGTGTAAATGTATTTATTTTAGTAATAATTATTCCTACTCTAATAATATAATACTCTAATATTCATTCATTCATTCACTTTCCTTCGGCTTAGTCTCTATCTCAGAGGTCGCCACAGAGTAATGAACCACCGCTCTAATAATAGAATAATTTACAAAAAGCAATAATTATATATAAAACACAATAATTATATACTTCTATAAACTTATATACGTTTAATGCTGAAAAAAATGAAACAAAATAATAATGCAATAATTAGAGTTTTAATTAAAAACCTGTTAGCCAGCACTCACTTATGGGGATTTACACCTACCTAACTCTAAATAGTAACAGTTCTTGACTCCAGCAAGCTACAAACACAAATTAGCTATCATTGGAAAGAAAACACTTTGCGCTTTACTGTGGTAAAAGGTTTTATGCTCAAAAATATGCATTATTAAAAGTTATACATTATGAAGTAATGAGAAAAAAAATGTATTGTGTTCAATATTTGTTTTTCCATATACAAACACAGGAAAACAATAATGTCCTAGAAAAAAACACCTTGAAAGCCAAGTGTTTCATGAGCTTATATTTCAAATTTGATGAAGATAGCATGCAAAATGAGATTTCTTTTAAATGTTTTTTTTAACTATATCAGGGACTTTCTTTGCCTCACTATCAGAGACATTTTCTTAAAAATGACCTTTCCAAACTAAAACATTAAAACATCTTTGGAAAGTTTGACACTTTGGGCTATATTATCCATCATCTAGAGCAGGGGTCACCAATCTCGGTCCTGGAGGGCTGGTGTCCCTGCAGGGTTTAGCTTCAACATGCCTCAACACACCTTTCTGGATGTTTCAAGTATACCTAGTAAGACCTTGACGAGCTTGTTCAGGTGTGTTTGATTAGGGTTGAAGCTAAAATCTGTAGACACCGGCCCTCCAGTAACAAGTTTGGTGACCACTGATCTAGAGTTTATAAAATTGAAAGAAGTTATCGATGCTTAAGTAATGTAAAAAAAAATGCACTACACTAAACATTTTATTTTTTCATAAACAAATATATTAAATTAGTCTTGGAGCAATACAGAAAAGTAATAGGTCAAAAGCTACATATCTCCTGAGTATTACTATTATTTTTGTAACATTTAAATCCTATAATTTAGTTTCATATATAAAGATATTTGTGTATCGCTGTACATCGTGTATGTATTAAGCAATTTGTAAGCATTTGGACCCGCCTAGGCACTTAACTAACACGCTCTGCGCTGGACTTCCAGCCTCTACCGCTGAGACTGCTGCACTACACAAGACTTTTGGCCAGCGGAGAAATTAAAATGGTCGTGCCGAACTGAGTCTGGTTTCTCCCAAAGTTTTTTTTTTCTTCCCTCTCCTATTGGTGAAGTTTTTTTCCCTCTCCGCTGTCGCCACTGGCTTGCATGGTTCAGGATATGTAGAGCTACACATCAATGGATTTGCTCTTCAGTGCTTGGACTCTCAGAAATGACTTTAAACCACACTGAACTGAGCAAAACTAAACTGAACTTAAACTCCAAAAACTGAACTACCCTGTTCCAGTTACTATGACCATTTATGTGAAGCTGCATTGACACAATATACATTGTAAAAGCACTATACAAATAAAGCTGAATTGAATTGAAAAATTTAATTGAACTTTAGACCAGATTTAGTTGGTCAATGGTGCGGTATATTTTAGTTTCTCAAAATAGCAACGTGCCAACAACCCACCTCCTTTATAAACCAGCACACCCATGTGTCCACAAAGTGGCGCAAATCGATTTGCTATTTAAACAACATGGTGCAAGGCGACACAGTGGCGCAGTAAGTAGTGCTATCGCCTCACAGTAAGAAGGTTGCTGGGTCAGTTTACGTTTTTGTGTGGAGTTTGCATGTTCTTCCTGCATTCGCGTGGGTTTCCTCTGGGTGCTCTGGTTTCCCCCACAGTCCAAAGACTTGTGGTACAGGTGAATTGGGTAGGCTAAATTGTCTGCAGTGTGTGAGTGAGTGTGTGTGGATGTTTCCCAGAAATGGGTTGCGGCTGGAAGGGCATCCGCTGCGTAAAAACGTAATGAATAAGTTGGCGATTCATTCCGCTGTGGCAACCCCGGATTAATAAAGGGACTAAGCTGAAAAGAAAATGAATGAATGAATGAACAACATGATGCAAAACATGAAAATTAGGGTTGCGCTGGTCTGAAAATAACCACAAATCGCGCCAAGCACGTCTTGTGCTTTATTGCGCTGGGTGTATGAAACATTGGCTCCAAGTTTGCAATACTAAAGTAGTATTCAAAGTCGTGTTTTAATAATGTATTTCAATAATAGTTAATTTATTTCATTTTTTTTTAGTTTTCCAATTCTGATTCTGAATTCTAATTTTACAAGGATTATTCATATATATATACAGTATGGAAATAGTGTGATACTGTAATTTTCCAGCAACTTTCTTGTCACAATACCTGTGCTAAGCTTGTAGAAAACTTTATTTGAATTCACAGAGGAAAAATAAACTCATATGTTTTGTGTTTGCTGAGGCCGATGTCTGGGGTTGAGTGTACTCTTATATTGATGGAGCATGCAGCTTTTTTTTCCCCTGGCTCAATGGAGAAGGAGTGAAAGATATAGAGAAGGAAAGATAAACATCCAGCAATAAGCAAACTGGTTCTCTTACTCAGTCGGGGGCAGTCAAGGTCAGAGGTCGCGGCAATGCGAGTCCCTTGTTAATCCATTGACCCGCAGTGCAGAGGGTTAATACTGGTTTGCTAAGCCACAAGACCCCAAATCAGTCAGATTAAGGAGATTTTCCAGGAATGTCCGGCTTTATCTGAAGATTGCTGGATTGTTTGGGTTTGAGTGTCCATGGACTGAGGTTAGTGGAATTAGATCTTCAGGCTTTTCCTCAAACCCTGGGGGAAGGAGGTTAATATTACACCTTGGTTTGGAAACACAATTAGGAACGTCTTAGCATATAATCACCACAGACGTGGTTGATTAGTTTAGTCTTTAATTATTTTTTGTTAAATATCCTGCCATGTTAGTCCCAAAAAATACACAGAGCAGTTCTCAATACGGTTGCATTTACCATTGCAGGCAAAATCCAGTCATTTCTAAAACAATCTGGGGTTCTGCATTGGGTTCAAGTTTTCCACACATTCACCAACAAAATACTGATAGGTTTAAATGACTTTTTAAGAACTTTTTTTTGTGTAACACTACATTATGGACATGCACACTGCAGCTTAAAGCCTCATTCACACTATGAGCACCATGCAGTGGCAAAGCGACAAGCGACTGTCCATTTCAATGGAGAATGAGCGACTTCCGGCGACTTCCATCTATGCGAGCAACAGATGGACTTTATGCAAACTTTATGCAAATGAAGAGCGACTTTCTTGGGCAACAGCCAATAGGAGCACTGGTAAAGCCAATCCAGGCTCATTCTGATTACGTACCCCTATATATATTTGGAGACAGCAAAATACATCCCAGAAGCGTATTTTGCATTTTTTGTTTTCGCGAATCCACCAGAGGCCTCTGTGTACACTTTTTGACATCTCAAATTTGCCATTCGCTCCTGCTGTTCTCTCGTAAATCCACCAGAGGCCGCTGTCGACTGACTGACTTTCTGACTGATCAACAGTAGTTGTACCAAGTATTCTCTGTGTCATTCAAGGGAGTAGATACACTCTTGACATTGGAGGGAACATACTGTACATCAGCGCACAAATTGAACAGCACAAATTATGTTTCGGCCTTTTAAAACATGAATTAAATACTTAATCATATAAAATAAACACTTAACAATATGAATAACAATGCCATCCCATGCTGCAAAAGTATGAATGTAGAGAAATTTAGAGAGGTGTGTGATGCAATTTAACTGTTTTATCCGGATTATTGTTTTTCATAATCACAGAGGCCAAAAGCGAAACTGAATTTTAATTAATTGGACTGCCTTGGTTAATAGTATTACGGTGAACTCAGAGCGAACTTGAATTGGTGCACGTGTAGGTTGAGTTAACGGAGAATTAGTTTATTTTGAAGTCGATTCAGTTATTGGTAGGGACATTTCAGTAATTGGTTGATATTAGTGGGGACACATCCCCGTCATCCATGCCAATTAAATGCTTTTGATATTATTTATTAAATTACCCAATAAATTGTATTTTATTAATGCCTTGCTCTGCCCCAGCCTTAAACCCAACCATCACAGTAATGTAAAAACAGTAGTTGTACCTAGTATTATTTATCTTATTTATTAAATTACCCAATAAATTGTATTTTATTAACGCCTACCCCAAGCCCAACTGTCAAAGTACTGTAAAAATATGAATTATTGTTGTACAGTTTCACAAATATGATGCTATATTGATGTTTGTCCACAGCTGTATCCTATCTAGACTTTACTCACTCAGAGGCCAGTTGTATTCTCCCTGCTGTAGACCTACACAGACCTTTGTTTGCCGCAGGTCGCCACCCAGACCGACAGGCAGCTACAAGGGCGCTGATAGTGTGAATGAGGCATAATTCACTTGTCGGTTCAGCTTCTGTTTTATACACATATACAGATTAGTAATTTCCAGTTGTGAAAACTTCAATCAACAACCAAATTAACTTCTGAAAAAGTAGTGAAGTAGTGACAACAGGAAATCACAGGGAATCACCAGCTTTACTCATTAGTGCCAGAACTTGCTAGATAAAAAAAAGCTTGTAATATCCTTAAACACAAACACTTTATCTTACAAATGAAAAACAAATTTTTTTTATATGCACCTGCCTACTTTATTGACTCCAAAACTGTAAAATAAAAAGCATAACACTCATAATAAGTGTACATGGCAACTCTTCAAGAGCGCACTCTTTTAAAACACAAATAGTTGATGGAGATAGTTAAAACTCCCAGTTGCTGAATTATTCTCATTTGTTCATTTATCCTTTTTACTTCGGCTCTATTTGAGAGGTCACCACAGCGGAATGAACTTCCAACTATTCCGGCATATGTTCCGCATCAGATGCCATTCCATTCGCAACCCAGTACTGTATATTCTTCCTTTCTAAATCGCTGATATTAAATTTGCACGACCCCAAATCATTGATATAGTTATCTGATGTAAATCATCACAATTTACATTTAGCAGGTGCTTTTATCCAAAGCAACTCACACCCTCCCAGTGATAGGTTGCAGCTGGAAGGGCATCCGCTGCATGAAACATATGGTGGATAAGTTGGCAGTTCATTCCGCTGTAGCAACCCCTGATTAATAAAGGGACTAAGCCGAAATGAAAATGAATAAACTCACACCCTTGAACACACACCCAGGAATCAGTGCCTTGTTCAAGAAGCTAACCTCTACTATGGTATTGAGGGTGGAAGAGTGCTACAGTACACCACTTACAATGCATAGCCTTCAGGGACTCAAACCTGCAACCTTTGATGGGCAAATATTGCTGTTCGGGTCAGCTTGGGTGATTCTAGCCCTGTTACCCAATGAAGAAGGCCGTGGCTGAGTGAAGCAGTGAGGTGTGTGTGTGTGTGTGTGTGTGTGTGTGTGTGTGTGTGTGTGTGTGTGTGTGTGTGTATGTGTGTGTGCTGCTCATGAACAGAGTCTCTGTCTCCCTCCCCTTCACAGTAGCTGCACCCTACTGGGAAATTCATTAGCAGCTGACATCATCTCACTCCGGCCAGAAAGTGAAAGAATATCATTCTATCCCTGTTCCCTGCTCTCTCTCTTTCTCTCTCTTTCTCTCTTACACACAAACACACACACAGAAACAGGCAGACACACACACTCCCTCTCTCTCAATACAGTTCAATTCAAATTTGTTTTATTAGGATGACAAATGTATTGCCAAACATTTACCATGTTTACATTAAATAGAACATATTAAAACAATTACATAGTAGTGGTAAAAATAATAATAAATCATAAAACTAACAAATAAGAAAACAAAATAATACAATAATGATAAACAATAATAAACAGTAACCTTTATTTTAAAATCATAATTTTAGGCTGCATTTATATCGATCTAGACTCTCTCTCTGTTTCTCTCTCTCTCTCTCTCTCTCTCCTGTTTGCGCTCTTTTAAGGACTCTGCTCCTAGTAGCTCTAACTGAGCGCCGTAACATTACACGCACACACACGCACGCGCGCGCACGCGCGCGCACGCACTCCCGCACTGTCTGTCCGGTGAAGCTGAGCGGAGGAAGCGCTCTCCGTGTGTGTGCGGCAGAGAGAGGCAGGGGGTCGGAGCTGAATGAAGTCAGGTTAGATTCAGGAAGTGGGAGGACCCGGTCGCGCTGTGCTGAATGAGAGTTTGTGTGGATACAGGCAGCACTTGCGCGAGGAACGGGAGCCAGCGACAGGACACGAGCGTAAAACCGGCGACGTTTTCGAGGAAAGGAAGCGGTGGACGAGGTTTTAGTGCGGCTTTACACCACCCTTTCTGCCTAAAGGAGGAAAATACTGTACGCTTTGTTGGATTTTCTTGCTCGGCACGAGCGCACGGGAGAGAGGCGCGCGCGGATGGGTTGTCACTGAGCGCGCCCCTGACACAAAAGCGCATAGGCGACGGTGTCCGTTAAACGACGGTTGGCGAGGATTTCAAACGACAAATTCGCGCGAACTGCAGGATTTCTTCACTTTTCTGCGCTCTTGGGTACCAGACACATGGCTGCCTTTGTCCGAGAGCCTCTCTCGCTTTGAGCTTTGGATGTTTTTCTACTGCTTCCCTGGGAAAAGGCTTCTTATTTTGCATGGCTGTCATTCTCTCAAAGGGAGCGAGAGAAATTCGCCGCCTGTTTTTGTGGATTACATTGTTTGACAAGCAGAATGTGAAACGGCGTATTTACTAAACCCTCTAAAAGTGATTTCTTGACTTATTTTCCTCCGTGCCAATATCGACACATCAAAAGGTACACCGCACCTTCATATGATATCGCTTCACAAATGGATTTTTCGTAGTTATTTCCCTGACCACAATGTCATTCGACGTTTTAGGGGAATTAAAAGCAGTTTCATTGGATTACTCGATGACTGGAGGATTTGGAGAGCTGTTTTCGTGTCGTTGGTTGTGGATAATTGTAGTTGAAATCTCTGCAGTGAATGTTGCCAGATGTTTTTCGGTTGTGGTTTGAATAAAGCGGTCGCGCGAACGCATCATTATGTGGAAATCTCTTGACGTCATGTTTTAATTAATGTTTTTTTTTCATTATTAGTATAAATATCAATATTATTCGTATTTTTAGCCGTGCATTATTATTTCTAAGAAAGAAATGTTTAAAAGGAGAGAATATTTGAGACGCTTGTCATACCTTGTCAGTGTCGTTTATTTGCCTGGAGCTGTGTTGCTTAACCTGTCAGAATAATTGCCTTCATTGTTTTCTGAGAATATTCCTATGAATTCAACGAAAGAGAAACAAAGTGTCCCATTACAAGTCCTTCTGTGTGTTATTGTGCTAATGAATCATTCTAAGGAAAAGGCGCACATGTTGTCTGGTGTTGTGTGTAATTTTCTGTCGAATGACTGAGTGGAGATTCAGGTTAGATGCTAATGGATGGACTGTAATGGTTCTATCTTTGTTGCTGTTTAGCCAATTGAATTAGCCGATGCCCCTTTGACACCACATTGTCACTTAAATAGGCTTTCATTACCTAAATGCTGTGTAAATGGCAACGCTGGATGTTTGCACAATAACATAGTAATGTTAATGCGTTCAACCCTGTCTCAAGTGCAGCGTGTGGTTTTGCGCATGGAGCCACAGTGCCATCCAGTGGCCGCTCTGGGAAGCGACTGAATTTCTGCGCTCATTAGTGCTGCGCTACCTTTGATGATGAAGCCCACCTGCTTAGTTGTGAAGCAGATGTACTGACTCTCTCTTTCTCGCTCTCTCTCAGGGCTCAGATGCCAGCTCAGAGAAACTCTTCAGCACAGCTGCAGTTAAAGGTATGGTGGACATTCTTTATTTTTTATACTGCTTAAATGTGTGTCACTTGTGTAAATCAATCATGCACTGGCAAATTACTGCTGACAGCTTAATATTGCTACCAATGAGGTTATTATTATTGTATTCCTGTTATTTCCCCCCAAAATGTATTGCATTTCATTATTCTAATATGTGTGGATAATTCCATCTAGACTCTTTTATATTAAAGTTATTGTCTGACTGAGTCAGCATGTGATTGTTGATGCTTCACCCAACAGTGCAGAGTCTCTATTATTATATAAGTCAATCTTATTTACCACCGTAGCATTCAGATTACGTTTAATGTGTTTTGCTTTCCGGGGCGGCATGGGAAATAATGCATTTCCTCAAGACTGGCTGCAATTCCATCGACAGACACAGTGTGTTGTATCCGTGCTTTCTCACAGCGTATGGGCTGAGAGAAATCCATCTGAGCCACTCTGTTAAACAGATCCCAATGTGCTGCTGAGTGATGAATGAGAAAATCCATTTCAGGCGCGCAGCATGTGTAAACGCCACACACTGGGTCCCATGTGCAGCGGCGTCTGGCTTCTGTTATGGAAATTGATTAGTTGTGAAATGCTAAATAAAGGTGCTGGATCTGCGGCACAGACGGTTGTGGAAGAAGCAATTCTACCCTGCTGGTTTGATACTCGGCGTGTGTGATATTGTTTGCAGTGTCTATTTTAAAAAGCACGCTTTGTGTTTATACAGTGAGGAGCTGCGATGTGCGCACCGTCTGTTCTTTGTGTGCATGTAAACGTCCCGCCATGTGCGTAGGAAGTTCATCCGTGTGGAGTCTGCGGCAAGAACGCAAGAAGTCGAAGGATCTGAGGCATTGGGAGTGGAGTCAGTTGAGTTGCTTTTAAAACCTCAGTGTCTTTAGACAGCAGGAGCCCATCAGCACACCGCTAATTTGCTCTTAAAGCCTTTGGAATTTGAGCTCCCCATTTTACAAACCTCGGGCAGGCCAACATAATGGAGCCCAGCCTTGTGAATCCACATTCCTCTGTAATGGTGCGTTACCAGGATGGAGAGCATGATGGGTGGGGTGGGGTGCGATGGAGGGAGGCTGGAAAGAGATCTGACCCCGGGGAGGAGGTGAGAGAGAGCGACTGATTGATGCCGACAAGCCCCTTGTTCCTCCTTTTCCCCCTTGCTTCACTCCCTCGGGACCCCAAACATATTTCCCACATTTCTGCTCTTTGAAGGCCTTTAGAGGTTTGATTTGTGAGGTTCAGAGGGGTGCTGAATGGCAAGCCTTCTTTCGGAAAGGCTTTCCCTCCTGGAGACGCCTCACCGTAGCCATTACGACCCCTCTGAAAGGATTAAAACTCCCTTTGTGCGCCTTAAACTAACACATGCCCGCCTCCTCTGCTTCTGAAAAGCTGGTGCTTGGGAAACAGTACACAAATATGCTTTCTCTTCTCACTGACTGCCAGGCCACTTCGTCTCCCTCCAGACTCTATTTCCATTTAAATGTGTGTCTTTTTCTCTCCTCTCCTTCATGTCCACTTCTTGTCTTGCCATATGCAAATCCTTCATTGGCAGAAGGGATGGAGAATAGAGGATCGTCCTCCAAAGCACAGGTGCAAATGAACTTAGGCGCTGTGGTATTTTTATTGGAGGGTTTAAGGAAGATGAAAGTACGCAGGACGCTGCTCTCTGTTACCCAGGATTACCAGTTGCTCAGACTCTTAACCTTTATAAACAAAAGAAGAAAGAGAACGCAGAACTGACGAGCAGAGAGACAAGCAGCAGAAAAGATGTCAATATTTGCCTGGAGCCTCGAACCAAAGGCTCGCTGCGGTGTTTTTCACACTCAGGTGGTTGACGTTCGCAAAATGCCTCACGTTCGAGAGTGAGATGAGAGGGAACAGTCACCTCTGAGGGGGAAATATAGATCAAACTCCACAAGAGCGGAGCAAAACATATCTTAGATCATTTATTGGGCTGTAGGCCATTTTGAGCACTGGAGAGAGAAGAGAAGTGATTTTCCACAATTTGTTGTAGATACGGTAAAAAGTTTAACAAAATAAAGTTGCAGGTTAAAACATTTCAGATACAGGGTGTTTCATCAAAAGAAGCAAACATTTTTGGAAGCTTATGGCCCTGATAAGATAACTTAGTGTTAATCTTGTTCTCTGGATGGTGATAACTACATAATTTTATACTAAATTAGTTTGTCAAACAGCATGTTTGTTGTGTGTTATAACCAGTTTGAAAATTAAGTTAATTTACAGGATATGTACATCCCTACTTCACTTATTTTTGAATTAGAACCTCTGCCATTTTCTCCTCTCCTTTGCCTCCTGATGTTTTGTGTAATTGTTGCTTGTTTTCTTTTTTCTCTCCTTATTGCTCCGTCTCTCACTCCTATTAAGCAGAATCATTAAATGTTCGACTTAATTACTGTCTCTCTCACATAGCCTGCAGGTGGCTGCCAACCAGCCTGCCTCAATTAGTGTATTCATCGCCTGCATCTTGCGCTTCTTAGAAGCCTTTTTCCTCGATTCCTCGAAAAAAAACTACTGAGATGTGCAACTTTGTTCTGCCAAATATTCTGACACTCTATCATGTATAATAGACTGTTAATAAAATATGATCAGTGGTAACAACTGTACTAATAACATTGGTCTTGATTCTAATGATCATTGTGTGCTACTAAATATTAAAGGGAAGATTGATAGTAATTATAAATTAAATATTATATATTAATATTATATATATAAATAATTTCTTGCAGAGTATAAATTATGCCTGACATTCTATTGGCCACATTTTGGAGTGGGATGACAAGAGAGAGCTATCACTACAGACCCTTTCTCCCTGTCTCTCTCTTTCTCTCAATTCAATTCAATAATTGCTTTATTGGCATGACAAATGTATTGCCAAAGCATTTATAAACTTTACATTAAAAAGAACATACGTGTATTTAAAAACATAGAAAACACAGTAAATATTATGATACTATTAAAAGATATAGTATGATAATACAATAAAAATACAAAAAAAATAGTAATAAATGAGAATAAACTGTACATTCCCACAGTCCGAAGACATATGGTATAGGTGAATTGAATAAGCTAAATTATGAGTGTGATTGAGTATGTATGGATGTTTCCCAGTGTTGGGTTGCGGCTGGAAGGGCATCCGCTGCGTAACATATGCTGAATAAGTTGTCGGTTCATTCTGCTGTGGCGACCCCTGATTTATAAAGCAACTAAGCCGAAAACAAAATAAATGAATGAACGAAAACTGTACATTTAACAATCAACATGTATTGATAAAAATTAAAAATAAGTAATAATAATAATCAGTATATTTACTATTCATATATAACTATCTCCTTCTCTTTCTCAATATGCTGTCAGTGTACCACTTAGGAGGACCACAATCACCACCCAAACCACTAAACAGATTGTCTTATACTTTTTTAGGAACAGGCATGGGACGATAAGGTTTACTGCTGTTTGGAAAATTCAAGGTTTCATTAACGCTAAAATGTTCTGTTATACCGTTCCTAAGGTATATGTAAGGTTTTTTTTAGTGTATTTGTTATAAATAAATCTGTGTTTTTGAAATTAATGAAGAGAGCAGAAGCCAATGATTTATTATTAGCCTGACTTGTTTACTGTGTGTAATAGCATATATAATAGTGGAATATTGTTGTACATTTAGTACATACAGTGCCCAGCATATATGAGTGCACCCCATTTTGAAAATAAATATTTTTATCAATTCCTCAGTGAATTTGGGTAATATATATTGGTGCATTTGAACAAAACAGATATATTTATTAAAGTAATATTTTATTAACCAAACATATTTAGAAATTGTAAGATAATACAATTAAAATCAAGCAAAATATTGCAAAATATATTACAAACTACAACGTTTCAACAACATTGTATATATTATTTGTTTCTCTTGATTTTTGCTATTTTTGATTGTATTTAATATTTTTCACGAACATGTAAATTCGGGTTACTAATTTTTGAACCATTATTGTAAATTATTTTGTTAGATTAGCTCCAGATTTGTCTTCAGTACTGAGAGATTTGTGGGGGGTGTACTCATATATGCTGAGCACTGTAGATTGGTTGCTTGTATGTGAAAATTAAATCTGTTTTTTTTTTTCCAATATTATGTGATTGAGCACTGTTGATACAGTTCAGACAGGCTCAATTGACAGCACACACAAGCATGCTGGCAGCAAAGCATTCAACTGAAGAGCAGGCCTCTGTTTGGGCCTGTGTGGAAGGTGTAATTTCTCCAATAATGACATTGTCGGGAGATTGAAAAAGAGGGGGAGAGAGGATGAAGAGAAGGAAAGAAGAGGCAGAGAGATGAAGTTTGAGGCAGTTGAGAGTTGTTAAGAGCAAGATAGATGGATGTGGAGAGCTCTTGAGATAGCAGAGCGGTCGCTGAGTGCTGTAGTCTCACAAATGTCTGAAGCTTCAGGAGTGTGTATGTGTGTGTTTGTATGAATGTTTGCATACCAGTTTTTGTCTACTCAACACTGGCTGCAATGGGTATTTTAGCATTTTAAGAATTTTATCAACCCTATATTCTAGTGCAGAAGATATTTCCTATAAATCTCTGAGACTTGTGCAAAAAAACGCATGTAAACTATTTAAAGAGCAACCCGCATGCTTTTTGTTTACAATAATACATTTACGTTATTGTAACAAATACCAGGTTGCAACATCAACCATTCCAGCAGAGTGTTTTAGTAGAATAACTTAAAGCAGATGAAACTGGAAGTATTTAGATAAAAACTAAAATACTCAACATCTAAATTCTTCATCTAAAATATGGCTGAATAAACATAAAAACTAGGGATGCAACTGATCACAGTTGATCTGTGATTCGTACAGATCACAACCCACTGTTCGGAACACACAACCAGCAAATTAATACAGTTTTTTTACTTGTAGAATGATTTTGTTTGTATTGATCACAGAAAGATCGCTTCTCGTGTCATTCAAATCACAAATGGAAGAAGTTGTGGTGGTTGTGGTTCTCAGAATGTAGTGGGTTTTTTAGGTTATTAAAGGTGTTTTCTGTCACTGCTTGTTTAATGCATTCAGTGTAACCTGCACGATTGATCATTGAAAGATCAGGATCTCAACACCCATGCAACATAAATTGTAAATTATGTTGATTTGCATATGTTTATTAATTCTTCGAATCGCTGCGTTCAAATCTGAGAATGCAAAAATCAAGGAAAAAATTTAGTCTTTAGTCTTGAGATAGTAATGAAGTTACAAACAGTCAAGTAACACAGAAGCATTTGAATAACAGTTTATAGTTTTGATATAACCACTGATGTTTATGGTAAAGATTAAAATCACCGTCACATGCATTTAATGATGCTCAAAAATGAAATATGTAGGCAACAATTACATTATTTAGACAATAGGTGGCGACAACCAACCATCAAAAATATGCCACTGAATAATTCTTCAAAAATGACACATCTAGCAATGAAACATAAAGTTTTATGAGTGAATAACCGAATCCTTTACTGAAAATGAGACAAAAAATAAATATGGGTTGTACATATTATAATGTTAGATATAAACATTTAGCATCATCAGAAACAGCAGCAATTTTTCACAGGACTGAGTATTTTATTATTTATTTTATTCAGCTGATTATTTATTTATTTTATTTTTAATAAAATTACAGGTTTTATGTTCTGTTTGTTAAAGCGAAAGGTGTCTTGCAGTACTGTTTTTGTAATAAATAGAAAGCAAATTACATTTGTCTCCTCCCCTTTTTGGCTGATCCGAAAAATAGTCCAATCCGTGACTAATAAAACCATAACGTGATCTGAAATGTGAGATTTGTGATCTGTTACACCACTAATAAAAACATAAAATTTTTACATCTGCAATATTTTATTAATGCAGAAAAGTGTTCATGTAATGATCTTGGGCCATTTTGTTGCTTGGCAACAGCCTAAAGTTGAGCTAACACCCGGTCTACACTGGAAATGAGCATCTCGTCACAGCTTGACAGTCGTAGACCTATTTTATTATGATCGACAAAGCTGTTTTCTGGCCTGGTAAATGCCACTCTCATCTAACATTAGTATCTCATCTCTTACACAGACTCTCAAGGTTGTCTGTTCGCGTTGCCTTGTTCTATGCTGAGTAACCAATTGAAATGAATGATTGATGAAGTCAAAGCTTCCTGTTCTTTTTATTTTTCCTCTGAGGATCAATGAAAAACATCTTTCTTTATCTGTTTTTGTAGAAGTTATTTTACCAATCAGCTCCGCTAGCTTTCCACAAGCTAAACTAGAAGTATATCAGCAATATCGACATACTTCTGTAGATATGTCTTTTATCGTTTCTATAGAGACAGGCTGTAATTTATGGCTTGTTAAAATGTGTGTGATGAAAGATGGGCTGTAATTCATAGCGCACTGTGTTTGTAGTCTGCAGTGATGTCTCATCCCCTGACACACAAACACATAGAGGTTAACACACCATGGGCAACATCCAGATTTACTGCCCAGGGCCAGCAAACAATAGCACCACCCACTCTCAGACAGACTGCCCAGTGATGCGTGAGTGTGTGTGTGTCTCCTCACGTATGAGTAAGCATTGTTGTATAACCATATGATTATTGTTTTTCCAGCAGGCTTACTGTAAGTGGTTTTATTGCCACAGGGAACGGGAGTGTGTTTTAAAACAGCTTTAACTAGAGTCACACATTAGCGATGCTGGGAGGAGAGGTGGAGATGCAGTGAAAAAAATGATGAATTGGAAGTCAGACAGTCATTTAACGCTATCCATCATCTCAGGCCGTTCCGCTTGTAGTCATAACACGAACACACTCCTACACTCTCTCTCAATCTGTCCCTCTCTCTCAAAGAGGTCATTCCGAGGTTGTTCCCAAACCCCAGAGGTTGAAGGACTAAAGTAAATTCATCCATCTTGGTGACTGGAGGAAAGAGAGGAAGAAAGAGGGGCCAGGGAGACAAGAGACATTGTGTAAACACTGCTATATCCGACATGCCATGCTAAACGCAGGGAGTCTGGAAGCCATCAAGCTAAATGAAAGTCAAGTACAAACATTTAAATGGGCCACACTCCAGAGATAAAAGTATCGCCTACTGAGGGCCACAGGGCAACTGCTAGCAATGCTTTTTGACTTCTTCATCAGAGATGAACTGGGAAAAGTTTCTTGAATCACTCGTCGCGTCACCGGTAATCTTTGCCGTTTATAACATACACATTATCATGTAAATAAATACACGATATTCAAACATTAACAATTTTCAATCACTGGAAGTTTAGAAAAGATACTAGTTGTTATTTCTGCTTAATCTTAAAAGTCTGTATTTAAAATATCTGGTAGTGGACAGAAGGTAGTTCACAGACATAAATGAAAGACAAACTGAAATTCATGCTGTGGTCGAAACACAGTGTGATGAATAATCACGTAAGCTTTTGGTTACTGTTTCCTCTGTGATGACCATTTATTTTGTTTTTTCTCCCCTCATTTTCTTTCTTTTCAGCTATCAATTTTATATAATTTCCCAGATCTTTACATTATCTTTACATATAGGTATGCATATGGAAGTTAGAGTGTGCACAGTGCGTTCACACAGAAGGTGGTGAGAGCGTCAAAGTTCGCTCTGGTCACCCTGGTGACAACGCTGTCTGCTTTCACAGCTCTCGGTACGAGAGTGTCAAAATTCACTACATTGATGTCGTATTTAAAGGAGCCATTGCAGCATATCAGCAAATCAGTTACATTTCCACATAAAACATGCTTTCTAGCTTAATGTTGCGCACTTCTTACCAAATTTATTTAACAATGGAAGGTCAAGTTGCATGTGCTGTGGCTTTGCTCCACTTATCCAATATGTGTCCATATGTCTGAAATATTCTGAAGCACCAATACTGCTTTGTACTGTCACATGAGATTCCCGCTTTTTTAAAGAAAAAAATATAACATTAATGCACATCAGTAACTCGCCAGTAACTCTTTTTTAATGTATGTCCCTGTAAGAAAACATTGTAAATAATTGGATTGGATTGGTTCCATTGGGAACAACTGTGGTCAGAATCAAAGTTCACAGTGACCGTGTTCTCTGGACTTCTCTCAAGCGGTGGACTTTTACCCTCCGATTGCTTGCCGCCAAACCGCGTCATAGCTAATTACCATAAAGTTCACTTGATTTTAACTCTCCTCGACGCCCACAACGAAGAAGACGTGCTGCGCTGCTTATCGATACTAGCTCCCCGGCTCCTTTGACACTCTTGCCGCTTTTGGTGTGAACGCACAGTAAGAGATATGGCAGAATGATTTAACCTGGAATCAAAATCCTAATTAATTCAACATTTTAACTTAATTACAATTAATAAACAATTATTTTATTTATTTATTTAATGTTTTTATGTAGTTTATGTGCGCGGGTATGAGAAGGCTGCATCGGACCGTATGCATGTGCTTGGCATAAGTATAATATCAGAATAAAATAATTAATATAAATCATAACAGAAGTATAAATTAGCCTTAACAGAGCAGGGTGATGTGACTCCACACATGAAGACCTGGAAAAATTTGATTGCTTATAGTTCTGTGCATATTTGTCAATTTCAGTTACTTTTTAATTAATCGCCCAGCTCTAGTAAGAGAGTCCTCTGGACAGTCGGTGATCCACTTAAAAAGGTTTCATAGAAACGTGTGTGATCATTGGATAAACAGAGCACAAATACCTCAACACATGGTCTTGACTGTGTTAAACTTAGAAAGGTTCATGCCCTTGCCCTCAAGCACAGAGTCAGTAGGTCAAATGTCAAGCTTCAGGTTTTAGCACCATTTCCTACTGATCTGGCATCAATTCGGCTATCTGAATCCTTTGAGGATTTGACCGTATATCTGATCATGCTTATCTTTTTGTATGTTTACTTCACCCCAGCACCTCTTGAACAAATTTGAGGCGAGTCTGTCCACATTTAAAGATGTGCGGTTGTGTGTTTGATGGTTTTCCTGCCTTGCTGTGCATTTGTAGATAAATGTAATCTGCTCAATCTCTTTCTCAATAATCCATTGAAATATTGATTAAAATGCAGTCCCATGTGAATGATCAATGCAGGATTAGATCAACAGCTTAAGCGGTCAAGCCCCATAACCCTATAAAATCAGGAAAACATTAGTATCATCTAAGGTCCAGCTGCTTTAAAAGATGTCTCAGGGGTGTCAGTCATCATCACTGGTTGTAACATATCTTCTTAGATTCTCTTTTGCTGATTGCTGGATTTATTGTGAAAATAAAGCCTCTCTTTATCTCCAAGTCTCCAGATAGCAGTTAGAGGCTATTTTGTGCTGAAGGCTCTGATTGGAAGTCGGATAGACACAACTGTGTGCCATTAAACTGAAAGAGGAGCTGTTGCAGCTGTATAAAGTCCAGGAGGTAAAGCAGCTTTCCAGCATGGCTGCTAGATGTTTTTCTATAGATGAGCTCCAGCCTGAAGTAAGGTCATGCTGGTCAGGAACTATGACCCATAAAAAGAGAGAGTGAGAGAAAAATGCCTTGTGGACGCCCATGGTGGTATCCAAGGATAGACACTTTGACTGACCACCTTCTGGGTGGGATAACTGCCTCTCTGCCACCCATGTGGTCCCTCAGGGAATTGAGAGCTCCTCACTCAAATAGTAAACACTGAAATGCTCAGTTGGAAAGGGGGGATAAAAAACAAGCGTAGAGTCACAGCTGGTGAACAGACTGAGTGCAGAATGTGAGCTCAAATCTAGGAAAAGCAGAGCATTAATTGCTCCCTCAAGAGTGTATGCTTCCTAACACTCAAGCTCTCCCTCCTTCTCCCAGCATTTCTTCTGCCGACACTCACTCATACCAATCCAGGGTAAAAATAAACACCTTTGCCCCTGCAGGCCAGGATAAGGAACATTCACTTCTGTCTGCCTCTGTTTCCATTACCTTTGCTTAATTCCATATTGAAATGTAATTTGAAAACCTATGAGCTCCCCGTTTGAACTATCAGGCTATCCATGACTATCTTTGAACAACGTTTATGTGCCAAGATAGAGAACTTCAACATTAAGGCCTGTTCACATCAAGTCTATTAAGATTATAAAGTTTTAATAATCATTCAAATCTGATGAGGATAAGTCACTTTAACTACTATTATTTATTTATTATTGTTGTTAAAAGTAATCCTTCTTTTGAACCAAGTCAATTTTATTCTGTGCAGTACTGTTGAATGGTCTGAGTATATGCCAAAACTACTTTGAATACCTTACATCAGGGGTGTCCAAACATGGTCCTGAAGGGCCGGTGTCCTGCATAGTTTAGCTCCAACTTCCTTCAACACACCTGCCTGCAAGTTTCTAGTATACCTAGAAAGAGCTTGGTTAGCTGGTTCAGATGTGTTTAATTGGAGTTGGAACTAAAATATGCAGGACACTGGCCCTCCAGGACTGAGTTTGGGCACCCCTGCCTTACATGATCATTACAAGTGCTTATTTTTAGAGTTGTAAATATAACAGCTTATTTTCCACATGAGGGCTGTCATGGCAGATTTTTCTTAGGCAGACTGTTAAATAATCCAACAAGCATATCCCAGAAATCCTGTAGAATTTAGTATAATTAGACTATAATTTCAGAATTCCTGAAATGTTTCTAATTGTGTGTGCCTTTTTCATTCACCCAACAGAGACTAGGACCGTTTAACATGCAGGCCATCATAAAGATTATGCCTCACAGCTTTGTTTTTCAATACATTGAATTTAGTGTGACCTTCAACCTGACTAAAGTCAGTTTTTTCTTGCCTACCTTGTTTTTATACATGTGATACTATAGGCTTACAAAATAGAGCAAATTCAGGCCGCCTGGAGGCTTAGTTGAGGCCAGCTTGTGGCTGCTCCAGAGTGTTCCTCACTGAACGGAAAATTCAGTGTGTGCTTTCATATAAACAAGCACTAATGAAGTGTGAAATGTTTCATTTTATCACCGTTGATTCCATTTATGAGAGATTCCACACCCGGGCCCTGGTTTCATAAGCTCTATGAAGAGGTGTCCCATTCGCAGGATTGTCACCATCTGTTCCAGATTACATTACTCTAAAAAGAAGCTGTTTGAATTCAGTTTTAAATGACTGTCTTTATCCCATGCATCAAGTTTTATTCAAGCAGTGACATCCTAAACCAGATATTTCAGTTTGGGCCTCAGTGCTTGGGCTTATGGGACACTAGAAAAGCAAACAACTCAGCCTGCAGAGGGCTGCTGCTTAGATTAGATACAACAAAAACACACGCAAATGCACTGGATTCTGACACTGCCTTACAACATGTACTCTGGAGATTCATGCACATGGGAGATTCTGCTTCCCCTTAGCCTCAGACATGATATATGATTCTACCCTCAGCCAGTGGCAAGTATGTGTGTGTCAGTGTGTCCGTCTGTGCCGTGGCCCCCTCTGAGAGTGTAGCCCCTCACAGAGACGGCTTTGTTCTAATAGTAACTCAACCCAAGGTCTAGCAGGGTCTGAGGGGGTCCTGGGTTGCCCAATGACTCTCTCAACCACTGTTGGGCTGAAGAGTGTGTTGAGAGACTCCCGAGGCAGCCGGCTGTTTTGGCTGCCCTTAGTACTTCAAATAAACGCATGGAGACGTGTAGAACACACACGCAGAATACTTCACCGGCCTTGTGTCACTCACTTCATCCCCCGATTTTCCTAGATCAACATGAGAATGGCCATTGATTATAAAAGGAAGAATTTGTTCATGCATAGCAGGAAGGGGAGGGGGAAGATCCTAACAAGTAAATTAGGGAAAAGAAACAGACTTTGCTTTGGATTCTGGAGTTTTTGGCAACAGGTCGAGCCAAAGGATTGGTTTACGGCCATGCCCTAGGAAGGATGAGTTTCCAGGTGGCTCAGTCCTAACACCCCTTAGGCATACACTCACACACACACACTCAAACAGCATGTGTGTCTCTAATCCCAAACTTACTGAAACATGAGCCTTGGGTAATGAGAGAGCTTTACACACACATACAGGCTGTGTGAGCTGGTAAGTGCCAGTTTTGGTGGGTTGTTGGAGGGCTTATGTTTCCAGAGATCTCAGTGAAGGGCAGCACTCTGTCCCCTGTGTCACACATTCAGAGAGGCGGAGAGGCACTGAGTGCAATTTCTGCCCAGTTTCAACAGATTAAAACATTCAGCTGTGAAACCTGAGTGAGAGAGGATAAAACTAGAGGACTGATAGAAGTCCCTGAGGGAGACAACACTAATAGTGATCTAAATAGGGCGAATTCAGTTAAGGCTGACTATACTTCTGCGTCAAGTGCATGCGTATGGTCCATCGCAGCCTTTGCGCAGTGGCATAGCCCTCGCCATGGCTGAAACTGATGCGCACCTCTCAAAAGATGTAACTACACATCGCAACAACGCGTACTGCAAGCTCTGTGATGATCGGCTTGGTAGTGCTGACGAGTGTGGGGGGTGCTGAGAGCCACTTGAACCCGTTGTAGCGAGTGTTTACAAGTGTAGAGTCCTGTGAAGGAGTTCCAGATGAAAACCGTTGTTTTATGTTTACCTTTTTATTAAAGTTGTTGCACGTCCACAGGTTCCCGCCTCAGAATAGGCGAGTTTTAGCTACTTGTACATTAAGCTAGTGTTCAGAAAAAACAAAACACCAGTGAAGAAACTCGACACAGGAACATAAAAACCTACTGCCAGCTAGCGTTTTGGAAGTGTAATCGCAGAGCAAAACAAACAGCACGCAGAAGTATAAATGCACGACAACTCGCAAGACATGCGCAATGAGTCACGACAATCACTCGACGCAGAAGTATAAATCAGCCTTGAGTGACAAAGTGTTAACATTTTAGCAAATGCAGCCACGCACTTATAAATATGCACACAAAACACATTTAATACAGTAGCATGTCTGATGTATTGGAAACTATTTTTTTTTTAAACATATTTAAATAATTAATATGTATTAATGTTTTCTTAAACTATATTTAGAAATTAAATATATGTCTTTTTATTTCTTCATTTCTTATACAAAGAAATTGGATTAAATTATATTTTAAGCAGGCCATTATATATATATATATATATATATATATATATATATATATATATATATATATATATATATATATATATATATATATATTTACATGAATTTAAAATGGGGCCAACTATTTCATAATAAAATATGATCAGAAATATAGAATATACTCTACATGTAATGTTTACATAATTATTCAATTATCAATAATTTGTACAGTTATTTATACAAAGCAAGAAGTAATGTGACATTTTTTTATTTTTTGAGCTCTTTTTGATTAATAGCCAAAAAATCTTCAGTTACAGATACACTTAGTTAAATTATATAGTTTTTAATGTATATAAAGAAATAAATTCAAACAAAAAAAATATAAAAATATAACTTTAAAAATGTTTACGTTGTTGGTGTGTTTAGTTTAGTTTTTTTAAATTGTAATATTCTGGTTTGTAGAGTTAACCCACATTTAAATAATGTCTTGGATTTCTTTCACCTGTTGTTTCAAGCACCACTAATTTTGCTGTGTTTTAATGTCCAACATCATTTTGTGCAACCTGTGGGGTTGTTATGAGTCTCTGTAGGTGATGTCACTCTAACTGTTCTTTGCAGCAAGTCAGGTTCATCCCTCTCTCCAGCAATAGCTGTTAGCCTGCTGTCTTCAAAGCACACTCACACTGATCTCCACTTCCTTAAACACTATGGTACAGCCCAGTGGGTTAAACCACTCACCGCTGGGGCCAAATGAAGCTGTGTGTAATTCCACCTCTGCATAGGACACTAGTTAAATGGCAGGACAAAACAGAAATCACAAGCAATAGATGGAACTTGCTAGATGGGTAGGTGTGCGTGTGTCTTCTATTTTGATGCAGTGTTTAGATCAAGTTCATTAGGTCATGAATCACTGAAATAGCAGCGAAGAGATAAGATGATGTAAAGACCGTAACTCCGTTCCATTCAGTTACTGACACTAAACAGGTGTCTTGTAATCCTTTTTGTGGAATAAGCAGGGTGTAGATGTCAGTTATGGCGTGCTTGCCATCTGCTTGTGGAAGTGTGTTTGTACTTTGAATGCTGTGACTGCAACAGGATCTCACCACAACTGTCTCATTTTTTACAGTGGGCATCTGTTCGGCATAATGATCTTGTGTCTTCTATTAAAATCTTTGATGACTACAAGGTCACATGGAGACTAACAGTTCAGGTTTGCTTTCTTAGTGGACGTTTGCTTGCATGGCTGTAAGTGCTTACAGTCAAACCCACATCTACCCACAGCATTAGTTAGCTGATTTTCAAAAAGAGGTGAAATGGTTATTTAGCAGAGATAGGACATCAAGGTTGGTTAGTTTTGTATGTATTTGTTTAGATGCATTTTAAACGTTTATATACATAGTTTGTTTCATAAACTTGAAATGGGGAGTAAATCTTGTGTGGTAGGTAAAATTGAAATTCATACCCTTGGTCTGACAGCAATTGTTCCGCTTAAATAGCAAGGTGTAGTGTGTTGACAGACAGAAGTCTGACTCCCTCATCAGCTCTTTCTGTCTTCAGTAAGCGTGTAAGTCATCTCACAGACTGAATGAGCTGCTGGTGTTTTGTCTATGTTTCAGCATGTTTACATCAGTGTTCACTGTCACTGCAGCTGCTCTTTGAACAGCTGTATCATCTGCTCTTCACAATTTATCTTCATACAAAACAATAGAGAGATCTAAATTGTGGACACTGTGTGGTCTCACTTTTAAAATGGCATTAACATTGGCAAAATATTACATTATGGCTGCAGATCTTGATGATCAAATCCAATTTTGTGACTGAATTTGATTTCTTGATGACCTGTTTCCATCATCTTTTAAACAGGACTTACACTGCACATGGCAAAGACACAATGACTAGAAAAAAAAGAGCAGGCGCTGACTGACAGCTGATAATAAAAGAGTGCTCTTTTCTCCATTCCTTTATTTAATCTGTTTGCAGGGTTTCGTGTGTTTTTTTTTTCAACTTTTCGACAAATTGTTTTACTATAGTTTATGACAGAAAAGTTCTCATTTGCCCATCTTCTTTTAATCTAGGCTTTTTAAAACCAGTAGGCATTTTAATGTCATTTCCATTATATAAAAGCTTTTTAGTGCTCGTGTGTGAGATTTAAGGTTTGGGAATTTGCTGAAGGCTGTTCTAAATAAAAGTTTCAGAGTTGACTTCATTCGATACAGTTTTTAATAATGTGCAACTTGCATTGATAGGTTAAAATCTGATCTACCCACTTACACTGCAGACACAAGGACACAGATCCAATTCATTCATTCATTCATTCATTTTCGGCTTAGTCCCTTTATTAATCTGGGGTCGCCACAGCAGAATGAACCGCCAACTTATCCAGCATATGTTTTACGCAGCGGATGCCCTTCCAGTTGCAACCCATCAATGGGAACACCCATACACTCAATCACACACAATCACTACTGACAATTTAGCCTACACAATTCAGCTGTACTGCATGCCTTTGGACTGTGGGGGAAACCGGAGCACCCAGAGGAAAGCCACGTGAATGCAGGGAGAACATGCAAACTCCACACAGAATGCCAACTGACCCAGCCGAGGCTCGAACCAGCGACCTTCTTGCTATGAGGCGACAGCACTACCTTCTGTGCCACCGCGTCGCCAGATTCGATTCATATTGAATAAATTTCCACTTATGAATAATTATTCCACTTAAATTTCCACTTATTCATATTAAATAAATTTAAACTTTCCACTTAACAAGGCCTGAATCTAATTTGAGTAAATCGGAATCCATGTGAGAGACACTTGGGACAGTAGATTGGATCATTACTGGCCCGATTGGGACAGTGCTGCCTTGTCAGTCACTAACATTTAATTTGTCTGTGACTATTTGTCAATTGCGTGCATTTAAAGCTTGTGCTTTTAAGTCTTTAAATGCTACCTTCTCTGTAATGTCGTAAACAACATATTGCTTTCTGATTCGTCTTATATGCTATTACCATGCTATTTTTTTTTTTTTTTGTTACCTGGTAACAACCAGTACAGCGTAGAAACAGCAACATGTCAGCAACATCAAATTATAAGGCTAAACGAAAATGTCTGTCTCTAGCATCTTGGAAGTAGACATTTACATGGAAACAACACGATAAAATAAAAATTTAGTGATGTTATGTATAGTTTGCTGTCAGTTTGACAAGTCAGCAAGCTTTTGTTAAATAATTTCAAACTGCAATAAAATACCTCCACATTTTCCATACTGCTGTTTTTGTTTGCATAACACTTATATTTACAATTGTTTTTTAAGTATTGAAATTCTAGATTTACAGACTTTATTTTTGACACATTATTTAAAATATGTGGCTAAAAAATAGCTATTAACTTACCTTTTTTTTTTTGGTGGGGCCAGTGAAAATTTTGGTAGGGCAAGTAAAAATCTAAACCACTTGCCCGATCGGACCAGTAGAAAAAATCCTTAGCGTTGAACCCTGGGCTATTGGTTGACATCATTTAATACCTCATGAGGCCTGAGTGATGTCACTTGTCTGTACTTTTATCCCTCAGCCAGGGTAAATCAGAGTCAAATTAAAATTGTGTTCTACACCAACTAAGGTCTCTTTTCTTGAGCAACTAAATAAACGGCATTAGCACCCCTGTGGTTGTGTGTGTGTTTTGGTGGTTTACAAAGACAGTTTTTTTTTTTTAAATAATGACTTGAGTATGACAGTGGTATTCCATCACAATGGTTTACAAGGACATGCATGATATCCTTGTCATTCAAAACACTTAAGAATCATACTTAAATTGAGTCTTTTGACTTTCAAATTTTGCCACAGGTTTCCTGTGAGGGTTGGGTTTAGGGGCGGGATGGGATAGGGCCATATAATATGCACTGTGTGTGGGTCTGACAGATTCCCAGTTGTTGTCAGAGCATTCTCTGGTTTCAATGTGTGCACATGATCTCAGTCCTCAGGGATATATAAAGATTTGTTCTCAGAGGGATCAACACTGTCCTCACCATGGACAAAATCTATACTTTGCCAGAGTCCACCAGTCTCACACACATACACATAGACTAACTCCTTAACATACCTTGACATGTAGATCTGTCATTGGCCCCATGATCAGAGATAAAGGTTGAGAAGCACACTCAGGATGTATTTCTCTATTGGGCAGCATAGGCATGTATTTAATTGACTAGACTACTAAATAAGATGTAATATCTCACAAACATTCACATGGGCGCTAAAAACAACTGTTCAACGGAGACAAAAAGGAAATGAATAACAACAGCTGGAGCTTGCCAGCTTGGAGCAGAAACAGTGAAAAGTGATGTGCGATGAAGTGAATGAGGTGTGTGTGAGAATGAGCTGACAGTAATGTGTTTGTGAGGGTGGAATTTGTAGTAGTAGTTGTGTGTGTGTGTTCTCGGGGCCCCGGGGAGCAGTGTGTCTGTCACAAGTGCTTAGAAAAACATCTCTGTGTTAATCACAGTAATTACAGCAGATTGACCAGCTTTAAACAGCGGCAGTTACCACCTTAGCCATCTGTGGGAGATGAACCCTCACACATCCACTGTGCTGAACAATCGCACAGATTCACACACGTCCATAAAAGCAACAAACACAGCACAAGGTGTTGAGTGCAGAGTGAATTGTGACACTAAATGGCCGGCCAACATAAACACCCAGACATCTGCTGCCATGTTTGCTCAGTCTCTTCAAAAATGTCCCATGTATGCTCAGAATGGCATGTCGGGCTTAGTTTGTTTGTGTCTTGTGATTCTGTATGTCAGTGGATTTCCTCTTTTAGATTATCGCTGACATGGTGAAGTATGCATGATCTCACATGAAAATCATGAGGCTTCTCTATTAACAAACGTTCGCTGATTGGACCATAACGCAGGTCTGTATTTGTCACTGTACAGCTACTCTCTTATTCTATCTGTGATGGGATTCAAAATGATTTTTGAAGAACAGAAGCATTTACAGCCTCATTTAATGCTGTTAGGACAGAGTTCCCGTGTGTTTGCAGTATGAGCTCACTTTGATACTACATGCGTAATGAAGACTCCTGGCTCAGCAGCCTGCCTGAGTGTATGTTATTTCAGCCCAAAGGTTAAGAGGTGGATTGGTCTGTCTGTCATTACAGTGATTGATTTATAGCTGTGAGCTCAGCTCAATTAGGAACCAGGGCTGATCTCTTTCTATGATAGTGTAAATAAATATCTCTGATTTAGTTGCAGACATTGAAGATACACTGTTAACCACAACCAGCTTCCTACAACATCATTCAAAAACGTGAAACTCGGAATGGCCAAAATTTAATTAGACACAAAAAAAATCTGTATTTTTATCTTTGTTTTGTTTGCTGCTGATTTGCTACATGTGTAGGAATTGGTATATGGTATAATTAGGCCCACCCGGAATCTGCATGCACAGAATACCGCAGATTTCTAGCCCATCATTAATTCTGTTTATTTACTTGAGTAAATGTGTGTAAATCTATATTAATTCACTTTTTAAATTAATTACAGTAATATTATTGACTAATGTGAAAATGTTCATCTGATTTATGTACAATGCAGTTTGTACAGTATTATTTTCTGTCTTTTACTAGATATATTATATGAGAGACTTGCTTTACTTTCGAAATAAAGTGAATCTATTTGGATTTGCATTTTAAACATTAAATAAAAGTTAAAAAGATATTATTTATTTATTTCACATATTAAGATTTTAGTTATGATACTTCCAAAATATTTCCGCAGTAATCCACAGATTTTTACCAAAATTCTCTGCAGAAATCACAAAAAACTTGTGCAGATTCCGTCTGGCCATAAGTATAATTAATATTTGGTTTTGGTTGTTTTCAATCTCGTGGTTCTGATGACGTGCGAAATTCAAATGGATGGCAAGAAGTAAAAAACTGAATGGGAGACTTGGAAGAATGTCTGCATTTTTGCAATTTATATCATATTTCAAAGGAGCTATAAATAGAAAATAGTCACATATGTTGGGCTTTATCCTTATATCATGAAGAGTGCTGAGTTTTCTACTGAACTAAAGTATATTTGCCTGTCATCGAGCTATTATGTTACATGAAAAAATAAATACTATAGTGTTTGGTAACATACAATAGATAAAGACTTGAATTTAACTGTCGTAGTAATTATATTGTTACTGTGGTACGGCACAACTGTAGTAGTAAATAAATTATTCAGGAGGCTGCAGTTTTCTATGCTATAATTATAGACCATCATAATGCACCACAGTTTATACTAAGGTTACAGTATTTATTAGTATTCAGTAGCATTCATTAACAAAGAGTTGTACACATTATACACTTTACTATGTGGTTCAAAAACATGTTTATTATAAATTACTATAGTTTTCCCCCATGCCGATATCTTTCAGACATCACAAAATAACAGATGAAAGCATACAAAAGCGCAGACGCATATTTTACATTATTATTTATATGTATTTTTTTAAAGGGGGAAAAGTGCTCCACAGAAAATAAATGTCTAGTTTTATTGCAAGGGTTGCATTTGTTTTTTGTTCAGTAAATGAACTCACATTCACACTGCTGCTGCGCATATAGACGCGTTGTTCATTCCACCAAAACACCAGTACAGACTTGGATTACAATGCAAAACAAGACAGAGATTTCATTGCAGCGATTACATGCAGGGTACGTTATTTATTCTCCTGGATTTTGTGTAAGTGTGGTGGTGTTTGTATTTGATTGTTATATAACACATAGCTAGGCCTGTATATAATCTTTATTGCTGCTGTCAATGAATCATTGAATTCAAAAACAGTTTCTACAAATGGATGTCTCAAATGAATGTTTATTACATGGCGCTTTTTCTTCCGTTTTCAGAGTTTTTTTTTTTTTACTTTCTACCCTTTATAACCAAAAACGTTTGGAAGTCTATAAAAGCTGTTTGGCATTTATTATTTTGGTTATTTTAAACAATTATAAACAACACCAAACATAAACATTTTGATGTTCTGATAGTGATTCCTATAGCAGAACTTCTTCCTGTCCTCCATCTGAGTCTCGCACGTTATCAATGATATCATGTGAAAACAACCTATTGGATAATGTGGATGCCTTTGTTTGTGTGTTGTGTGCTTGCATGTGTGTACATTACAGATGTGGCCACTGTCATGCTGAGATGAGTTTGTCAGAACCTCAGTCATGGCCTTCTCTCTCCTAACCCTCAGTTTATTTTTAAAGCCATAATATATGAGCTGTCTTGTGTGTGTCAAGCTGGGAGTTTATTTTTATTGCATCACCAGCTGCCATGTGCTCAAATAGATGTTTTAATGTTGATTGCATAATGTGCTGTTCTTTTAAATGGTCCCATTAACAGGTTTGGGTTTTTCAAACACCTGTTCTGGACACCTAGCACAGGTGTACTCTGTTACTGTGGTTTAAGTGCATCAGATGCTGATTCAGCAGCTTCTCATTGCATTATGAATTTATGCTCAATGCTGATCTGTCTGTGGTGTTTACTGTGGAATTAGAAGAGATTGTGTCATTGATGGAACTTGAGCAACTTCATAAACAGTAAGGATAACTCGCTGCTGTGGTCATTTCTGGGTCTGATCCGAATAAAGTTGCTAATCTGTGTTGCGGTTGTAGCTGAAACATGAGGATCTGAGACTTTGTTTGTTGCGACTTCATTGTTTCAGCTACGGCTTTGTAGCTGCCCTCTAAGGTACTTACATCATCTTTCTGTAAAGCCCCCTGTCCTCTCTTCTGCTCCAAGTGATCACAAATAGCCATGTCTAAGCTCTTACCAGCGGGCTGAAGTCTCAGCTCAGCTGATTTGACAGCAAAACGGCCGTCAGGCGGAGAAGACGTGCAGGCTTGTCAGTTACAATGAAGGGAAGAGTTTAACACAGGCCTGGGGGCACTGAAGGAAGGCCCCTTAACCCCAGACTTCATCTCTAGCTTGACAGGAGTATGTGGGGCTATTTCAGGGCGGAAGGGATGTAGAAGTGTCAGGATGCCTGAAGCCTAGTGTAACAGCATGACTGGCATTTGCCAAAAGGATCAGCTATCAGCACATACCACCCAGTAAGGTCCTGTAAGTATCGTGGTAGTATTACTATGATTACAAATGACAATGCGTAAACTTGTTTAGTTTTAATTACTTTAACTTAAAGTTCTCTATGGAGTTCTTTTACCTAGTGCAGAATTACACAGTTTAAAATCGAGTAACGACTGGGTCGTCTAGATGACGAGTCAATTAATGCATTTTAAGGCCCTTGAAAAGGCCTAGCATTAAATGCAGTGAGCATTTAATGCTCTAATAATTAGTGTATAGAAACAGCTTCCTCAAATCAATGCATCTAAATGAAATCCATCTCTCTCTCTCACACACACTCTCTCTCTCTCTCTCTTTCTCTCTCTCTCTCTCTCTCTCTCATTCTTGCCTGGGCTTTGGTTCTTTTCCATTGTAAAAAAATTAAGACTGGTAAACAGTGCATTTTCCAGTGATACCTCATTTTTACATACCAATTTTTGGTTTAAATTGAGATGTTTGTTCTTTGTTGTACAAAATGGCTCTATTGAGACTTTTGGGTTTTAAATTAGTCTGGTCAAATTTGTTAGAGATCCTGTAAGCTGTTAGGCTTATGCTCCAATATAACAGCCTTATATTGGAGTAATTTCACAAGTATTAGGAATCAGTTCTAGGTTCAGTTAACTAATATAAAGCTTAATTAACAAAAAATCTGTATTGCGAGCTGAACGAAAATGAATAAGATTTCTATAATATGAAGGAGGAACTCTGGTACAATTTAAGCCCGATTCCAATTCTATTTTGGTACCCCTGAACCAGGTCGCACACCAGACGCAGCGCCATGTATTTTAGAATTCTAAACATAGGTTTCTATCAGGATACACACACCGGCGCCGCAAGTCGGCGGCTGTCGGCGGTGCCCGGCGACGGCTCAGCACGCAGTTCATTTTTCAGCCGCGCCACAGAGCGCCATCTGATTACTTTCATGTTAAATATCATTCGAATGTGCGCGTCTGGTGTGCGATACTTTAATCTGTCATGTACGTGCCGTGTCACGGCGCCGAGCGGCGCTTCTAGTGTGCGACCTGCTTAAGAAATGGAACACCACTGCAACAGCAAACGTCATCATATGTCATTGTAATCACTTGCTTCATATGAGATTGACGATGGCGACTGCTGTAGTTACTCCAATTGTGTTATTTTTTGGTATTTATCTTCAGAAAATCACTGAAGGCATATAATGTTATCATAACCATACAATGTGCCAATAAGATTATAACTGTACTGTGCATTTACACTGTGGCCTTAATCCTCAACGCAAACACACAAAAACAACATTAACATTATAGCAGACACTGTAAAAGCTCATTCCCAGCCACTAGACTTTTCTGACAGTGGATTTGAGTGTTATCGTGTAACAGAATGTGAAATTATGTTCTGGGACTACTATACAGGAGTTATTATTAGGCATTAGTGAAATTTAGCAGTTTTTTTTTGCGTTTTTTTTTAAAAAGCATGACAGTAAAAAACAAACACCATTATGAATGTATTAATATATATATATGTTTGTTTGTTGTAGAAATTCTTAACAATGACAAAAAATAATAACTTGTGCATATCCTTACTTTTGCTCTTTACATGCTGTTGTTGTAGTTGGTTTGTTCTGGGAAATTTTCACACCCCTTGGTTTCGAGTGTTTCGATTGGGACACCATTGCCCCTTTACTTGAACGTGCAAAACAAAGTGGTAGGGAAAGGAAAGGGCTGAGGGGTGGAATTTGGATTGGGCCTTAGTTTGTGTGAACATTCAGGATGTGACTGCAATTGATTAAATAATTGTGAAATATCTGTTGTGTTCGGTGTACTCTCATAAACACATTTTATGTATAAGGTCTCTGAGCTCTGTCTGTGGTTTTCTAGCCGCTGTATATGCTGTGTTCTTGCAGACTGGACTCACCTCGGGATAATGAGCTGTGCTGCTGTCTGCTGGGACCTCACCCATGCACACTGCTCCAGGAGCCTTGTAGACCTTAATCCTGCTAAAAAAACACATACACATACATAAGCAGTGTGTGACCAGATGAGAACTTTTCAAAGTCCGCCTCCCGGTCTGTTCTACCATCTTAATAAACATCCTCCTCCACGGCTGCCATTTGGAATAAAAATCACCTCTCTTCACTCTTTTCGTTGAGGCGAGAGAAAGCTGCATTTATTTGTTTCCAGGGATCAAGGAGACTTGACAAATTAACTCCCCAGGGAGGAGAAACACACATCTCTTTCGCTCCCTGCCCGGCCCTAGAGTCTTCATTACGGGAAGAATAAGCAGTGTTTTCACTCTTCGTCTTGTTTTTTTTAGGCATGTTAGTACATTGAGAGAGTCGCTCCAGGGAGGAGCAGCAGAGATCTCTGTGGTTCAGCCTTTTAGAAGAGCTTTGGATATTTTCCATCAAAAGTCTCTACAGGAAGGCCACGGAGCAGGAAAAAGAGATGGGCACACTTTTGTGTGTCTAGTAAAGAGAGCATGTCCATCCTTACATGTCATGTCAGATGTTGACGGCCTACTGAAGCTACGTAATCTGAAGGGAACTCATTTATAAAAGCCCTCATTCTGACACAAACAACTGTGAACGGCTTTTCTTTGAATGCTGTTAGCCTTCTCTGCCTTAAATCCAGTTATTCAGGCAGGATAAAGGGTGACTTATTGCACCCTCTGGACTGCTTGTTTCTGAGCTGGGAGGCTGATCTGCCCTTGTTTGTTAAAGTGTGCTTAGAGTGCCAGAGCCGGAGGGTATTGTGAGCTTTCACAGGTCAAATGAGGTTGCCTGCCTCTCATTTCAATGGGGATGTTTTTTGGGGGGAATACACATCGCAATGATTGATCTTTGTGTGTGTGCATTTCGTTTGTTCTTTCACATGCGTGTATATGCATTCATATTAGTGTTTGTGCTTATGTGTGTCTTGCCTTCCCCCAATGTCATGTGGCAGATGTTTGACACAAACCCATTCCCCAGGGGAGCCTTGTACTCCTAGATTATTGATCTTCATCTGGTAGAGTGCTGCAGGCTGGACTGACCTTTAATGACTGCATCACACACACTACCTCTCAGCTGCACACTGGGACCTAATGCTTTGAGCTGGGCCCCATGGGTCGCTGCATTGGGAGGCCCCTAGGCCCATGAGAGAGGAATCATCAGTCCGTAGGGGTTCTGTTCCAACAGGATCCCCAAAGCCTTTGAGATTCAAGCTCAATCAGCATCCCTAGCTGCAGGCTAAGAAGAGGCTTGGCTGGGTGTGAGGAGATGGAAACACAGAGGGGTGTGGTTTCCTCTGAGACATAGAGACAGGAGTTAATCAGAGTTGCATATGCACTGTGATCCCCCATGAGCCTTTGGTCCCAGAGAATACACTGAATCTAGCTTGAAAGCCTCTCTATTTCTTCCTTTCTCTTTCTGCCTATTTATTGGAGTGCATTATGTACATATAAAAAAGCTAATATCATATAATATGAATGTTTATTATACATTTTTTGGCAGTGTGATGGTTGTTTTCTTTGGAAATTTCCCTGATAAAAGACATTAAGCCATCCACATGACCTCACATGTTATTGGCTTATTAGACTTCTAATTGTTGTTACTGTATGATGTTGCTCTCATGATTTCAGTTTAAGTGTTTTAGAGCTGGTAGTGCACTATTACAAATTTATTCAATCAAGTAATAAAATAAAAAAACACAATGCAATCATTTTTTAAATGTGAAATATTATACTGTGGCACACTACTTTTTCTTGCACATCATCATCTTGCACATTAATCATGTTCCATTCTGTATTAAATCAAATGTTGATCTGCACATGAGCTTTCTAAAAAGTGCTTTGTTGTTCTTTTGTCTCTACAGTTCCAGATTTTAGTGTTGACACACTCTCCACCAATGCCAGCCAGGAGCTGCGAGGCCTGGGCATTCCCAAGGTGTCAGGCCTAGAGCGCAGTCAAGAGAAGAGCCAGGAGACTTCCCGGGAAATCTCCTCGGCCACCCCCCCACTGGTGCCCACTTCCCATTCCAAACCTCCCCTCCCCGCCCCTCTTCATCTTCAGCCACCCCCTTCCAGCAGGGGGTTACCTTTGCCCTCGAGGCCAGCTCAAATCCAGAACCCTTGCCCAGAGCGCACACTAAGGCCACTGTCACCCCCTATTGCTCTGCCTCAATCCCAGGGTCAGGAGCTCTCTCAGGCACCCCCGCATCCGTCTCAGCACCCACCTGAATCACCATCTCACCCAAAGCCACCTCGAACCCCAAGTATCTACCACCACCCCCCATCGCCAGCGCTACCAGCCCAGCAGAACCCTACGCAACCCGTGCAGCACAGGCCACCCTCACGCTGTCACCAGCGTCCAATTTCAGCCTACAGTGGCAGCCTTACGCTCAACGGCCTGAGGTGAGTGTGCACCAAATGAGTGTATTGTAAAAGCACAGCAAGAAGTTTCTGTAACAATCCAGATGTGTTGTTTGCTGATTGAGTAGAGCCTCAGCTATTAAATCCTATAATACAACAGCAACGTTTCTGTTTTAGAATGTAAAATATATCAGTCCGCCAGTAAAGATGAGGCACAAATCCCTACATGTTTGTGTGTTTGAGTGTGTGCGCCTTACAGCACCGCAAAGAGAACCCCAGCTGAGAGATTAGACGGTTTGATTCGTTCCCCTCCCACGTCGATGCTGCTGCTGCCTTGTAGCTGGCGGCGGCTTGTAGATAACATTTCCTCTTCTCGACTCAGACACCCCAGTATCCCGCAGAGAAGCAGATCTTCCCCTCCCTCCTCTTGCCCTTCTCTGCCGTCCTTTAGATTTGTTGTGTAGTCCACTCAGTGCGGTATATTGCCAGTGGACTGCTGATGATAATTATACTTTGTGTTATTCTGTGTGCGCAGCTTTTAATATGAATATAATTAGCATTTAAATGATTACTCGGCCTGTAAAAGAGCTCTTTGTTAGATTGCGTATAACTCTGATAAATACTTTAGCATGTGTGGCTGGGAAATTCCTCCAGGAATAACACATTCTTTAGTGTATGCACACTTTCCAGGTTTCTGAAACTAAATCCTTTTCTAAGTTTATAGCAGACACTCCCCACTCTTTGAGCAATTTAGTGAACAAAGGAGTTTTGATATTAAAGTTTGGAAAGGGAGTTATTTTTAATGCAGGTGCAGTTTTTCACAATCATTTATTTTCTCTTTGTTCACAGCAGTAGTCGAAGCAGCACTCCGGGGAAGCCTCCGGGCCCATCTCCAGCCCCTCATCTGCACCATCACCAACCTGCCCCCACTGGGGCATCAGCCTCATTCCCCCTGCCCCTGTCAGCGAACCCTACAGCTTCACACACCTTCCCCCCCTCCCTGCCATCCTCCACTCTTCCTCATCACACCAATATGTTTGCGTCGCCTGCTGCTCTGCCTCCACCTCCTCCTCTCACCTCAAACACTCTGCCGGTCCCCGGACATCCAGCTGGGAGTGCCTACTCAGGTACCAGTCACCACCTAAAGTGCTATTACATGGTCTCTGTTATATTTTATATGAGAAGTTTAATGATGCACACTGCTAAATAAAGAAGTTTGCAATGGTATGTGTCTTAAAAACAAACCTCTTTTTCCTTCACCCAGAACAAGACATTCTCCGGCAGGAATTAAACACTCGTTTCCTGGCATCTCAGAGTGCTGATCGTGGGGCATCACTGGGTCCCCCTCCATACTTGCGGACTGAGTTCCACCAGCATCAGCACCAGCATCAGCATCAGCACCAGCACACACACCAACACACACACCAGCACACCTTCACCCCTTTCCCCCACGCCATCATGCCCACGCCTGCACCGCCCATGGTGCGTACCCCAGCCAGAAATGTGAGGATAAGTGGAAGACAACTCTAAAAAACTATATATATATATAAAATGATAAACATTGTGATGATGGATGCTATCCACTTTATTTTTGACACAAAGTCAGTCAAAACTGAATGGTAACTGCAAAATGATATTTATTAACATATTTCATTATCATAAACACTCATTTGTTGCAAGAAGTTTTACAGTTTTTTGTTCTTTTTCTAGTTTTGTCTGTAGGTACTAAAGTAGTCTTGTACAATTAATGTTAATTACCGACTTTCATGTTGAGAAATAAGGTGGATATGCCTGAGTAGTTGTTTAAAAATGATGCACACATGGAAATCAAATGCATGTATACAAGTTACAGGATTCCCACCATCGTGGAAATTCATCTGGTGAACATTTTAATGAAGCATTCGGACATTTCATAAATGAGTCAGGGCATTCTGAATCCATTAATGAAGCATTCAGACATTTCATTAATGATTAATAGAATCTCTCAAAATATTCATCAAAACAATTTGTATTCTCATCATGGCATTATATAGGGCTGAACAAACTGAAAGTCATTGGCTTAAAAATGGTGGGAGCACTGTACAGAACTGAATTCACGCATGTGCATTATATTAGCTAGAGAATTAAAATTTGTGTACAGTACAGTATGCTGATTCAGTAATCACTGGAAGCCATGGCAGTGGTATGCTCACTCAATTGTAACCATGTGTTTCTCTCTTGCCATTATGTGGCTTTGTTGAGAAACTGCTGTTTTTCGCTGCCATGGTTCTCCACATTCTGTTCTCTGCCCTGATTTGAGAATTGGCAGTCAGAGCCACTGGCAATACATTTTTGTTCCAGCCAAGTCTTGAGAACTTAATACTAGTTTATTCATTCCCAATTTAATGACAACATTTTGGTCTGATGGAGTTTGGACTGTGGGCTTTTGGTTGGCAGACAGCAGAGCTGATTAGTGAGTTGAGGCTTCATACAGACACTCCCACACAGCTCGACAGTAACCACAGTGCCCACAGAGGCTTAAAAGCAGCTTTTGAACTATGCCAGACTCAAAGACCTCTGAGAATGGTGCTCTGTTAGCTAATGAGAATATAAAACTAGTTTGAGAGCTACATTGTTTACTCACGAATGGGAAACAGTCTCTTTGGATTCAGATTAGACCACTCAAACCCCATTAAATGAACTGTTTATGGGACTATTTTTAGACAGCTGAATGGCTTCTACATGACCACTCACAGAATTGCTGAGTAATACACATTAACAAGAGGAAGGCCTTGTCATAATTCACTGTAAATTGAAAAAGCGTCAGCCTGGACGGGGCTAGCGAGAGTCATGCAGGGTGCTAACATTCATTAATCAGGGCAGAGACCATTTTACTGCCAACCAAACACTTTTCTGGAGAGCATATTAAAGCATTTGGTGTTTGCTTTGAGCCTCGTGGCTCCACATGAGATTTGTCAGGAGTGAATTGTTGTGTACTGAGCTCTATTTCTTCTTTCCTCCACAGTTCGAAAAATACCCCACTAAAGTCGACCCATTCTACAGGCACAGCGTGAGTCTCTGTCATGTTTTTGTCAGTTGCTATGATGTCTTTTTTTCTCGCCTAGCTTGGTAATTTTTATTCCGTGTCCATCATTTACATCATGTAAATGTCTAGAGCAATTGGGGATGTGCTGAGAACGGCTTATGGTGTTTTTTAACATGTAGCCAAAAAAAAACATCACTGCATAATAAATGCAAACATTTTCATTATAACATTTACATTTTGTTTAGCAGATTGGCCACGAGACAGTGCATCCGGAAAGTATTCATAGTGCTTCACTTTCCCACATTTTTTGTTACAACTTTATTGCAAAATGGATTCAATTCCTTTATTTCCCCAACATTCTACACACAATACCCCATAATGAGTATGTGAAAAAAGAGTTTTGAAATTCTTGCAAATTTATTTAAAAAAAAACCCTGAAAAACACATGTACAGAAGTATTCACAGCCTTTGATCAAAACTTTGTTGATGCACCTTTGGCACCAATTACAGCCTCAAGTTGTTTTTTTAATATGATGCCACAAGCTTGGCACAAGGTCTTGGCTCTGGCTAGGCCACTCAAGGACATTCACAGAGTTGTTGTGAAGCCACTCCATTGAAATTTTGGCTTTGTGTGCTTTGGGTCATTGTCCAGCTGGAAGATAAACCGTCGCCCCAGTCTGAGGTCTCTATACATTGCTGTATTCATCTTTCCCTCTTTCTTGACTAGTCTTCCAGTTCCTGCTGCCGAAAAATGTTCGGTATTAGCCTGGTGATGAGAGCTGCTTGGTTTTCTCCAAACGTAACGCCTGGCATTCACTCCAAAGAGTTAAATTTTAGTCTCATCAGACCAGAGAATTTAGTTTCTTTTGCTCTGAGAGTCTTTCAGATGCCTTTTGAAAAATTCCAGGCAGGAAGTGTCTTCCGTCTGGCCACTCTACCATACAGGCCTGATTGCTGGATTGCTGCACAGATGGTTGTCCTTCTGTAAGGTTCTTCTCTCTCCACAGAAAAACGCTGGAGCTCAGTGACAATGACCATCGGGTTATTGATCACCGCCCTGAATAAGGCCCTTCTCCCTGATCAATCAGCTTAGATGGCCGGTCAGCTCTAGGAAGTGTCCTGGTGGTTTCAAACACCTTACACTTACGGATGATGGAGGCCACTGTACTCATTGGAACTTTCAGAGCAGCAGAAATTTTTCTATAACCTTCCCCAGCCTTGTGCCTCGAGACAATTCCTTTGTCTTCATGCTTGGTTTGTGCTTTGACATGCACTGTCAACCGTGGGACCTCGTATAGACTGGTGTATGCCTTTTCAAATGATGTCCAATCAACTGAATTTACCACAGGTGAACTCCAATTAAGCTGCTGAAACATCTCAAGAATGATCAGTGGAAACAGAATGTACCTGAGCTCAATTCACGGCAAAGGCTGTGAACACTTGTGTACATGTGATTTTTCAGCTTTTTTATTTTTAAGAAATTTGCAACAATTTCAAAAAAATCTTTTTTCACATTGTCATTATGGGGTATTGTGTGTAGAATTTTGAGGAAATAAATCAATTTAATCCATTTTGGAATAATGCTGTAACATAAAAAAATGTGGAAAAAGTTAATCGATGTGTATACTTTCTGGATGCACTGTATGTTTTGTTGAAATGCCTCGCTGGATACTACAGAGTTCATGTTAAACATAAAACGTGTTTCATTTTACCTGCCTGTCCAACAGGTTGATGGAAATTTAATTTATTTGATCTCTGCCCTTCAATTACAGACTCACCATTTAGCAATGATTCATTTCTGACACCCACCCGTGCACACACACACACACACACACACACACACACAGACATACACTACAGTAATTACATGCATTATGCAGTGTATTGCGATAATAACAGTCATTGCTATGAGAGCAGGTTTCTAGAGTGACCCATATTGTGAATTCATCTCACCGTTAATCTTTGTTGAATGTCACAACAGCCGCAGGTCAGATGAAGGTTGTATCATTGAACGCAGCAGAATAGATGTTTTGTAGTCTCATTCTTTCATTTATCCATTCACAGAAAGAACAAAAATGAAATATGATTCAATAGTTTTATATGCTGTGTGTTTTCATGTGTGACACTTTATATGATACAGTTTGTAATGAAGAGGGCTGTTTAAATGTCAGCAGCTGATCTTGCGTAGTTGTTAGTTTGTACAGGAACCTGCAGGCTCCGGTCTCACTGTATAACTGTAAACAGCTGACACGATCAAACAAGAACCTCCTGGAGTAACCGTGTCTTGTATCCTTTTTCTTTTCTCAGCTGTTCCACTCTTACCCCCCAGCGGTGTCTGGCATTCCGCCCGTCATCCCACCAACGGGGCCCTTCGGATCTCTGCAGGGAGCGTTCCAGCCCAAGGTATCACCATATCAAACACTAAAAGTCGAAGATCTCCCAAAACTAACCTCCTGTGCTGTTCTGAGTGTACTTGTGCACACATGGAACAGATCTGGCTAAATATAAACAGAGCTCAGGTCTGTTTCTTCTGTGATTTCATGTATAGGTACAGTATCTGTAGTGAATACTGAATCAGTTTCCATGGCCATGTTCCCCAGTTAGCTATATACTCTAGAGTGGGTCAGAGATGAGGCTGGATGGTTTTCTATCTTGTGATTAGCTGAAAATATTAATGTTTTGTCTTTGTGTGTGCATTATAGACCTCAAACCCTCTTGACGTGGCAGCCAGACCTGGAGCCGTCCCACACACACTTCTTCAGAAAGACCCTCGGGTAAGCAACCCTAACAGTGGTATTTTTAACCTTGTGCTTTATGACAGTATGGGCAAGCTAACCGTTGTATTTGTTATTCTGTTGCCCAAATTGGTATGCAGGCAGTGACAGGAAGGGGAATACTCTGAATTCTGGCCTAATTATTCCACAAAATGCTTCATTAGAAAGGGAAATTTTAACATTTTAATTTGGTCAGTGATGAAGTGATGCTCGGATGCTAATTAAAAGTCCTGAGTGACAGCTTTGTGTCCCTAATCTCTCTCTCACTCGTGCTCTCTCTTTTTTTTTTTTCCCTCTCCTCTCTAGCTGACAGATCCGTTCCGGCCGGTTCTCAGGGTAAGACTGCTTTATCAGTTATTCGGTTTGTTTCCCCATAGGACTCTGCAGGAAATAGAGTAAAAGCTCATTACAGTTTAATCCCACCTTGCACCGAGCACCTGCCTTCCACTCCGCAGTCTCTTTAATTAGCTGTGCGCTGGGACTCGACAGTCTCATCTCCGTCTATAGGAGACACACTATATGACTCCCTTATCTGAAAACACTTTGTATTGACATTTTGTGTAATTAATTTGCAGCCGTTCCCAAAAATCATTTTAAAGAGTTCAAACATATTCAATTAAATTGGAAAATAATCTTGTCAGATGCACCCAACATTGCTCTATAGGAGTGTTTGCTAGATTTTAGACACAGTTAAACTCATCTGAATTTGCTCATCTGAACTCAGCTTTTCTTTCTGTCTTCACAGAAGCCAGGAAAGTGGTGTGCTATGCATGTTCATATAGCCTGGCAAATTTACCACCACCAACAGAAAGTCAAGGTGAGATTTGCACACATAACCTCCAATCGAGATCACCTGTACATTTGGAAATGCTTATTATTTTCTCTCTCTCTTTTTTTTTTTTAATAATGGACCCTTTTCAGAAGACTGTTTTGATAAATTTGACGGTCATCATAATTTTAAATCCTAGACAGTTATTAATATGTTGATTTTGAAAAAAGCATATGAACATTTATATGCATTTATTAATGTATTATATCATCTTTGTGTCAAATTACAAACAACAAATTACCGTTTGTGTTAGGGTGTTTCTAATGCAGCATCTCTGAGGCTGAGAGTAAATTTGACGCTATTCTCTCTGGCTGCCGTCATCAGTCTCACACTACTTTTTTTCCTTTTTCTGAAAGTCTTGCTAACACTATCATGGCATTTTTCTTTTATTATTTCAGCAAAAAGGATTGTAAAAAAAATAATTTGTTGCATGTCTGATTCACTGCGCTCTAAGTTTAACCAAATATGACGACTTCTGCTACTGAGAAATCCTGAAATGTAAACAGAATATAGTACAACCTTCTTTACTGACAAACTTATTATGAGAGGTATCACATATGTTCTCTCTCGTGTCTTGCATTCTCCAGCAGCAGATGCAGGTTGACCCACACAAACTGGACTTTGGCCTCAAACCGGAATTCCTAAGTCGACCTCCAGGCCCCACTCTTTTTGGAGCCATACATCACCCTCATGACCTGGCACGACCTGCATCACTTTTCTCAGCAGCAGGTGAGTGGACTATCCAGAGAGTTTAGAGAGAGTTAAGAGTTTAGTTTCAATATTACTAATACAGTATTTTTTTTTTTTACTGCACCACAGATATAGTCTCATTATAGTCACAATATATATCACTGTATTCCATTATTCTTAAAATACCAGTCATGTTATACTATAATGAAATATACTTGGCATTTCATTCTGCAAGCATTCTGGTTTTATCATGTTTGCAGTGTAATATCTGTTATTTTACTTCTCTCAATATCTATTAAGGAAGTTTTTTAAACCTATTATGATGTAGCTGGGTGACTTGCTCAAAAGTTGTAACCAATTTTATTGTTTTCTGTCTTCCAGGGTCCACGCATCCTGCAGCTGCACCTTTCGGACACCCTCCACATCATCCTAGCAACTTTCTTACTCCAGCACCTCATTTAGGTAAACCTACAAGCTGTCTTCCTGCTACTCCACTAGGTGTCACTGCACACCTGTCACAGTTTTTTCCAATTGTTTACACACAATTACTTGTACTTCAGACACAATGACTACAACATGTAACTGATGCACCAACACCCGGAACCAATTCTGCTAAACTACAAGCACAATTCCTGCTTTACACTCAAATTGCAGGTTTAAAGCACACTTTTTTTAAAAAAACACTACACACAATTCTCTGCATTTTGCACAATTTTCATGCAGAAAGTATTTTGTTTTTACGAGGAACACACTGTCATTCACAATTGTAAAGTCAGTTGTCCTACTTTGCATACTAACTCATCACATGAGTAAACACCTGTCACACAGGATTGCAATTTAGAAATCAGAGCTCATCTGGTTCATAACTGGTTCACTGCCCACCCATGTTTTTTAGTTGTCTATCTTCCTCCATATTCATTCTCCATTCCTCAAACCTATTGAGGATTTTTTTTCTGCCTGGAGATGAAAAGTGTGTAACCTAAATCCACACACACGTATACCCCTTCTCCAAGCTATAGCAGTTGATGCTTTTTATGGCTAGATTCGCCATCCAAGGTGACATTTCCCCCACTGCGTGGCACGACCAAAACAGTAAAGAGAATGCAGTATAGCTGTTTTTTTTTTTTTTTACTGTAACTGTATTCAGTAAATATTTAGCGACAGGATAGTTCAGTAGTGTTTGACACTATTCTCTGCACTTATCAAGTCAGTAAAGCACCACAGACACCTGCACCACAAAATGTGGAAGATTTTTCCCACACGCTGTGCGGTATCAACAACACTCTTCCAACAGTTCATAGTCGGATCCAATATTTCGTTCGTCATGGGGGGCATGCTTGAAATGTTCCTTAATGAAAGTGAAAGTGCCAAACTACAATAAATATCGACAAATGAAACATCCAAAATTAAATGAAACTCCAGAGGAAATGAGAATAACCTGGTGACACAATGACGTTAATTGAATTATATGCTACAGTATAACATGTAAAACGGGATCATTAAAAGGGACATTCAAAAAGCAACTCATGTAAACACTTCAATCATATTATTGCCTTATTCAGATTAAGGAAGTTAATTCAATTACTGAGATGTCCATGTATAGCTGATGTCCATGTAAACGTAGCCATTGATAGCTGTTTCAGAGATTTAATATCTACTAGATCTGAACAGATTAGTGGCCCTGCATGAACACCTCTGGCCTAAGAAATACTAAACACTTAGTGAGAAAACAAGTTGGGTTATCTGTTCATTTGTGAACTAGCTAGCTCTATTGTAAGCATTTGCTGTAATTGTTTGGTGAATTGCTCAGTCAGTTTTCTAATTCTTTGGTTTTGTTTTGACAGAGCCCTTCAGCAGACCGCCTTCATTTGGAGGTCTGGCCTCATTAAGCACTGCAGCCTTCGGTGGTCTGGGAAATCCAGCACTCGGTGAGTGTCAATTAGTCACAAACAGTTGTTTGGTTAAACAGTTCTCTTTAGTCCACCTGTAATCATTCAGAAATGCAGAACATGTACAGGGGTAGAACAATGAAATGGAAATGCCTGGTTTCAGACCACAATAATTCATTAGTATGGTGTAGGGACTCCTTTTGCCGCCAATACAGCATCAATTCATCTTGGGAATGACAGATAAAAGTCCTGCACAGTGGCCAGAGGGATTTTGAGCCATTCATCTTGAAGAATAGTGGCCAGGTCACTAGGTGATGTTGGTGGACCATTTCATGGTCATCAAACCACTCTGTCACCAGCCTTGCTGTGTGTATTGGTGCACTATCATCCTGATACTCGGCGCCACCTTCAGGAAACAATGTTTGAACCATTGGGTGCACATGGTCCTCCAGAACGGTTTGGTATTCCTTTGCTGTGACCCATACATCTAGCACAAGTATTGGGCCTAAGGAATGCCATTATATTGCAGCACAGACCACTGTAACTCTCCTAGATGTGGGAAAGACAGTGAAGGTGGACTCATCAGAGACCCATACATGCTTCACAAACTTCGCAATATCTACAGCCCAAGATTTTCACTGCTGGCACAAATGAAACTGACATTTGGCACTGGCACAAGTGACCAAAGGTTTGGCTATAGCAGCCCGGCCATGTATATTGACCCTGCGGAGCTTCCAACAAACAGTTTTGGTGAAAGAGGAGAATTGGGTTACACTTTTAACTCTGCAGTGAGTTGGGCAACTGTGCTTTCATGTCTTTTGGATATAATCTGGGTTAGCATCCGGACATCCTTTTAGACATGGCTTTTCTCTCGCGTCAACTGTTACTCCTGATGGATATGGTTTGTCCTTCTTGGTGGTATGCTAACATTACCCTGGATACCATGGCTCTTGACACATCACAAAGACTTGTCTTTGGTCACAGTAGAGCTGAAACCTCCAATGCTAAATTGGCTAGTGTTTCATTCAAATTGGCCAGTTTCATTGTCCATCCCCTGTACACATGTCAGCTATTCTAATAATGTTTAAGAGAGGGAAATTTATGTGATTGTCTGATAAAAGAGTGTCTGATATTTTGCTCCGCATGAAGCAAAATAAAATAAAAAAATCTAATTAATTTCATTGTTTCATTCTCCTAGCATCCAACTCTGTGTTTGGCCACAAAGATTCACCCAGCGCACAACAGCACTTCAGCGGCCCTCACGAGCCATGGAACAGACTCCATCGCACACCGCCATCCTTCCCCACTCCACCGCCCTGGCTCAAACCTGGAGAATCAGAGCGCAGCGCTTCAGTCAGCTCACATGAGAGAGAACGAGAGCGGGACAGAGAGAGAGAGCGGGACCTGGACAAGAGGGACTCATCAGTCAACAAGGATGATAAAGAACGGTGTGTGGATTATAACAACACACTAATCAACACATCATTTGTCAAGAGTTAGATATGCTTTAGCTAGTGAATTGTTTAATGTGTAAGGCTGATTTGTTTACGGATTATTCACATTTGTACTGCAGCTAGATTTAATCATTACAATGTGATTAATGCTGCGGCCACATCAGAGTTAGTGCGTGCAAAATTCTGTCGTACGGTGCTGTGAAAAGGGGCGGGATTAAACAAGATGATTGGACTTTAAAAACAAACAAGCGATTGGTCCATGTTTTAAACTTCTGTCTAGAGAGGTCATGTTTTAATCTTCAATTTTTATTTAGATCTTCTGGTCTACCTAGAAAATATGTTTAGAATTTAGCCTCCCTTATGTTGAATAAAATAAGTTTCTCCAAATCTTTTAATTACACAGTGTGGAACATATTACCTGTCTGGTTTTACACTTTTTTACTGACAACATTATAAAAATGACTAGTTTTGTGCATTTTAGGTCAGTAGTTTGTGATGCCACCTTGTAAAAAACTATATATAGTTTTAGTTGTGAAGTACTGGCACATGCCTACAGGATAAACTGAACATGTAATACACAAGATGTCAGCATTTTCACATACACTCTTATAGTTGTACAGAGAGATGACAATTATTAACAGTAGCATCATTACCAAATACAAACCCAGAAAGGTGAGCACATAATCATTTGCCGTATAGTAATGGTCTTTTTTATATACCTCTAGGGAACCTGTGGAGAAGAGGCACCAAAATCACCAATCCCCACTTCCTGTTAATCCCCTCACTCTATTGGGTCACACCCGTCCATCTGAGCCATCCCGAAACCACATCTCTTCCAGCGAGCCTCGGGACAAAGACAAGGACAAACCCAAAGATCGCGAGAGAGATCGAGAGCACTCAGACTGGAAAGACTCTAACACAGACGAACACAAGCTGAAGGAGAATCATCACAGTGACAAGGACACTCCCGTCATCCATGACGGCCGCGTTTCTGAAGACAAACCAGCCAATCGGATTACAGCATCACCCTACATGCGGCCTGGCGGCATGGATCGGGTGAACGGCGGCCTGACTCGAGACATTCTGGAGAAAAAAGCCGAAATCACTTATGAGAAGAAAAACAGTGAGGTGAAGGTAAAAGAAGAGCGTAAGGAGGAGCAGGACGGTCCCACGGAGAGATCGCCGGAGCAAAGATCTACACCGCAAGCGCCTCCTCCTCCTCCTCCTGCTGCTCTACACCCTCCATCCTCAATGCCAGTGCCCATGGGCATGGCCAGCATGCACCCCATAAACAGCATCAGTAGTTTGGAGAGGACTCGTATGGTGGCGCCCTTCATGGGCATCAGTCCCATCCCAGGGGCAGAGAGGTTTCCCTATCCCGCGTTTCACTGGGATCCCATGAGGGACCCTTACCGAGGACTGGACATCCATCGGAGGGATCCATTAGCTCGGGAACTTCTCCTACGGAATGACCCTCTGCACCGGTTAGCAGCGCCTCGGCTGTACGAAGCAGAGCGCTCATACCGGGACCGCGAGCCTCATGACTTTAACCGAGATCACCCTCACGGACTAACCCTAGAACAGCGGCGGGAACAAGAGCGGGCGCATTTAGAAGAGAGGGAGCGCTTGCACCTGCTCCGAGAGGACTATGAGCAGGGCCGTCTGCACCCCATGCATCACCCTGTTCTAGATGGACATCTCCCGCACCCCGGCCTCATGGCCCCCGGACTTCCCAGCATGCACTACCCTCGTGTTAGTCCTTCCTCTGCTGTGGCCGCCGCTGCCCAGAACGGCATCCTCAACAAAACCCCTCCCACCGCATCACTCAGTGCTCCGCCCCCTCTAATCCCGACCCTAGGCGCACGCTCGTCGTCCCCCAGACGGACTACACCACTCGGGCCTGACATCAGAGACAGACCCCCTTCACACACACACAAAGACATCGAGGCCCGATGAGACCTCAGAAGCGAGCACTTGAGGCTGTATCATATCTGTGTATAGACTGTGCGTTGGTTTCTGTGTTGCGTTTGCTTTTTGTACAAAAGACTGGGATTTTACACGCTCTTTTAGCCCTGTCTGCTCCTCCATTGGTGTGTATTCTTAAACATGTACAGGACACTGAGCAAGTGGACAAGTGTAGATCTCAAACACGGTCAAGGGGTTGTTTTGGAATGTACAGGTACCTCAATACATTGTAGATATGTGCAACGTTGGTGTGTTTCTCTGATTGAGGAAAAAAATGTAAGGTACAAATATGCAAATGGGTGTTATGAAAGCTTTACTTTGAAATGCTGTACATAATGGGCAGTGATCAAGAGGAGCGCGAGTGCACAGGCTCGGGTTTTAGTTTAATGCTGCATATGAATGGTTTTGTCCGAGAGACCACATCCCTTCTTTCAACTATGCAACTCATGCGTGGGCTTTCTCTATCAGTTTCTCTCTCTCTCTCTCCTAGAGGACTAGCGGTGGCAATTGAACCCTCTCATTCTCCTGTCGCACCAACACTACATGCTTACCCATCAGGCAGATTCTCCCTAGATAGACAGTTTGACTCAATCAGACTCCTCAACTCTTGATCTTCAAGCTATACAAATCTGTGTTGACAATCCTTACAAATACACCAATGTTTCAAGAACTTAACGTTAGCGAAATCTTTAAATGAATGAATTACCTCCAAGTCAAATGAATGGCAATTTGAAAAAGACACCACATCCCATCGTGACTCAAAGAGGGTGTGGAGTTTGAGGACGATTCCCTCTCGGTCTAGCTATGTATTAAAGTGTTCTGTATCTACACGATGATCAAGCCAGTGGTACGCTATGGACAGTTTGTTTTTAATGAGCAGAGATCTATTTTAGTAGTCCATGGGAGGGATAGTTGTGCGCTTTTAAACTCTGTGAAATTCAGATGTTGTGCAGTGTTTTTCTCTTCTTTTTCATTTAATTTCTCTCCTTGTTTGTTTTCTTCAACTCGAACATTAAAATGTCCACTGAAGCAGTAGTGGGTAGTCAATACGTATTGCAAAGAGATTGTAAGAAACTTTTTTGCTGTTTATCATGTACGTAAATAAAAAAATGAAGTCCTTTCTAGATCATGTACAAAAAAAGGGTGAGGCGACAGCATGCTCCTCAGTTAAACTTGTGTTATGTAAATTGTGCCATGTTATTAAAAAATGTGAACTAATCCTCTCCTGATGTTTACATTTCTCAACATTTATCATCACAAAATAATGTGGAGTCAATTATGAAAGGCTGGGATTTTTGCACTTTGATGCTCATACAGAATTATGAGTATGATAGCACATTATAAAGTAAGAGCCTTTGATTTTTTTGGCACCTGGACCACTTTTTCCTTACAGGATTAAACACTAATATTCCCAAATACCAGCCACACACCAACATTTACAGAGACTTAAGGTTGTGCTGCTCAATGAGCTTTGTGTATAAAATACTGCATATAAAAAAAAAGAATTTAATAAATCAAACAAATATTTCATCTAAGATCATTTTTCAAATCTATTTAAGTATATGTATATCAGAAAACTGAAGAACTGTCTGCAGCAAATCGTTTCAGATCTCTGCATTTAGGCCCGTAGCCAGGAGGGGTGTTCTGGTGGTTCAAAAGACCGACCCCCCACTGACAAAGTCCAGAATATGGCACCTATATGAACTCTTTTGTCTCATTTTTGATATTATTCCATCATAAATTGTGAAAATTATTGATAAAAGAAGGCTTTAGGACAAATTCCATTTTTAATTATTCAAATTTACAAATTCTGACTGAGAAAATGAGCAGGTCTGTTTGTTATTTACCTACAGGCTACAGTTTTTAATGTTTTTAGTTAGTTTTGAATAAGTTTTAGCGGTAACACTTTATTTTGATGGTCCATTAGAGCAGGGGTTCCCAAACTTTTCAGCCCGCGACCCCCAAAATAACAATGCCAGTGACTCGCGACCCCCAATATCCTCTGAGGTGGTTATAAATACAGAAACCTTGCATGCAATGACGCAAGACACACCAATTAAATTTGTGTCAGTGCTTTAAATGTGCCAGAAAGTATAACCTGATGTTATAAAATCAAAATGCATCTGACGCTATTGCTGCCTTTAATATAATGTAATTACCCCAGGGGTCGCAAACCAATAGAACTAGTAACTATATAGTATATAGTAACTATAAACGACTATTTTTATTTTCAGTATAGTTATGGATAAAATATGTTAATTCTTATGGTTTAATAAAAATAAATAGATTTTTGAAAATCACCAGGCGACCCCCCTTCATTGCCCCGCGACCCCTCGGGGGGTCCCGACCCCCACTTTGAGAACCACTGCATTAGAGTATTAGTAGACTGTCTGCTTGATATCTGCTGATACTGCTCCATCAACAGACATTTAACTGACTATAAGAAACTTTGCAAGTACATGTCCACTTACACTAACCCTAACAGTCTACTCATAATCTAATGAGAATTAGTTGGCATGTAACTTAAATTCAACAAACGGACCATCAAAATAAAGTGAGCGTTTTATCATATTTCTAATTGTTTTTGTTGATGCATGATGATAAGTATTTTTAAAATAAGTTTGTTTTTTATACTTCTTTATATAAAATGTTTAATTTAAAATTGTAATCTCATAACATTATTTATAAAACTGTATTAAATTACATCTTAAACGCACATTTCTATATAAACACTTTGTGGTAAATCAGTATAGTGAGCTCTTTGACAAAATTATAGGAAATATTTTAGTTGCATCAAAATATCTGGTCATGATCATCAGCTGACAAGCGAATGCAGCAAATATTAGAGCTTACAATGTCCCTAAAATGCAGTATTTGATAGAAATTTGGAAGAATAACAGCAAAAAGATCCACTTTTTGAGAAAAAAAGAACCACCGTTTCAATAGGCTGGCTACAGGACTGATCTTACAAATGTATAACACAATATATTTAGCAAAGCAGTCCAAATCCTTTGCTTAAAAGTGACGAAAGGCAAAAATTGCTAATCTTACTTTGTTTTATGCATGTTTTTTTTTTTTTTGTTTTTTTTAAATGAACCCTTAATCTTTGGACTGTTTATGTTATAATCTGCAAAGTTTGTCTATGAATTTCTTAGTAGCAAAAGAGCTAGTGAATGGTGTGAAGAGCGCATGTAATATTACTTAAAATGTAAATCAAACCTACAAGCATTATTCATATTTACAGCATTCATTATTAAAACAATTCATGCAATAATTTCAATATTAATATCAAAGAGCAAAATAAATATTAAAATTATATATATATATATATATATATATATATATATATATATATATATATATATATATATATATATATATATATATACACACACACACACACACACACAATTATAGATTATGAATTTTTTTGCTGTATATAAAATTGACCATAGCTAAAATCCTCAAAATATCAATAGAATAAATGATTAGGCTGTTAGGCTGTAGAATAAATGATTAGGCTGTTAATAGGAACACACTGATGTATGAATAAACACCAGTTATATTCAATAGTTTGGGTCAATCCTAGAGACAGACTAACTGTAATAGAGGTGATGTGTGACTGAGGAGAATCTCCAGTCCACCGGCCTGATCTCAGATCTCTGCAGGCAGAGGAAAAACACATTTCTGACAGTACAGTCCCTCACAAAAAAACAGGGAAAACCAATATTATACCTAACATTCAATATCAGAAACCTACATAAGGTCTGTTTTTGTTTGTTTTAAATCAGGTTGTTTCTGAAAGCTAATCTTCTGTGAACAATTCTGGCGCACATATGAAATAGGTAATTTACTGCAATAGTGCAAACACTGATAGATTCAGCAGATTTCTTTTTCTTCTCAACATGCATTTCACTGAACTGACAGACATGAGTAAATTATGAACATTATGAAACTAGCGATTTATGACTAGAGTAAACGCAAAACGCACGCACACGGATTTATTTTAACCACTAGAGGGCGCACTGAAATACTTCAACTCCTAATGACTCAGACGATCCCTGCGCCACAAGATGGAGCTGCACAACAACTGCAAAGTTGCTCTAATGTAAAATAAAATAAAGGCCCGATGATTTCCAACAGCACATGTATAATGGAATTCACGGGTAAATATAAAGGCAAAACATTATAGAATTAATAAAAATGCACCATGCACTAGTGTCTGGAAACAATAAATTACCTGAATAAATAAATAGCAAAAATAAAATGTTAATTAGAATTTATAACATTTGTTGTTGTTTCAGAGAAAAAATAATTTCACACAAAAATAAATGTGAAGCACCCCTGGTCTAACTTTAAGAAACTGACAGAGAATATGTCTAACTTCTGTTGTATAGTGGAATGTACAGTAAACAATAAGAACAATTACACAATCTTCAGATAAAGAAAACTCACATTCACAATCAAGCAAGAATGAAAGAATGGATGGAATAAATGGGCCTCAGATAAAGCATCACTGTATGTTTACACAACTATTTTTGTTGTTAAGTGCACAAATAAAGAAAGATACAGCAACATATTCAAGTCTTTTGGTAGAGAGCAACATCTGCAGTCCTACTGATGTAAAACTGACTCAATTTAACTGTAAAACATTTGTGCTCCCTTAACTTTCTCACTTTTGCATGTGACTTACACAAAAACTTGGTGTGACCGCAGCATTACACAACATATTGTGTTTCTGCATTTTCATGTCTAGATAATTATATTTTTGAACAAAAGTGTGGAAATCTGTTTACAAAAATACTCTTGTACATAAGGACATGGCCTTAGTCATACAGAAACTAAACATTACTGGTTTCCTGTAGGATATCTGCATGTTCCCTGTAGGTCAGCTGTATATTGTTGTTTACGACTCGAATTATTGACTAAGTACACAGAGAGAAAGAAAAAAGATAGAATGGATTTACTACATTCTTTAAGGTGAGTGGTCGTAAACAATTATTATGGGCTGAAATTAAACAAACAAATTAAATTTAGCACTGATTAACTTCATTTATTTGTTTAACTTCAGCGTAAAGTGTATCATTTTTCGCAACTATTTGCAATTAAGCATTGTTTTCAGTGTAGCCAATAATGTGGAATAATATAACTGTATAAGACAGTGAAATATCTAACACTGTGCTGGTGTTTTGTTTTGATGCCTTTAAGTTCTGCTTCTGTAATTATGTCAGTGAAAGTGACTCTAAGCTAACAGAGGATTAATGTAACACATTATAATTGCGGTGGCTCAGTGGTTAGCACTGTCGCCTCAAAGTGAGAAGGTCACTGATTGGAGTCCAGGCTGGGTCAGTTGGCATTTCTGTGTGGAGTTTGCATGTTCTCCCTGTGTGGGCGTGGGTTTCCTCTGGATGCTTCAGTTTCCCCCACAGTCCAAAGACATGCGGTACAGGTGAATTAAATAAACTAAATAGGTCGAAGAGTGCGAGTTTGTATGGGTATTTCCCAGCACTGGGTTTCAGTTAGAATGGCATTTCATTCCACTGTGCGAAATTAGAAATAGAGACTAAGCTGAAGGAAAATGAATGAATGAAAGTATTCTTTAATGTACTGTAAACCCATACTTGACAAGGCTTGACAACACTACTACTAAAAACATAACAGAATTTGAAGGAAAGTAGTCCCTCAAAAACAGTAAACACAGACACACACACACACACACACACACACACACACACACACACACACACACACACACACACACACACACACACACTAAAAAGGATAGTTTACCCAAAAAATAAAAAATAAAAACATGTCATACATTGTTCTATTGTCTATTGTGTGGTTTTAAACCTTTATGACTTTTTTCTGTTGAACACAAAAGAAGATATTTTGAAGAATGCTGACTGCTGGCACCACTGGATTTAATTAGTTAATGGGTGCCAGATACAAGCTTTTTTTTCCAAAAATATTTTATGTTCAACAGAAAAAAATAAACTCAAATAGATACAAGTGAAAGGTGAAGTGATGACAGAATTCAAATGTTTGGCCGAATTTTTCCTTTAAAAACTTGTTTGATCGAGGTAAACAAACCACTAAATACCACACAAATTGAACATTTCAGGCACCAAACAATTCAATCACGTAATCTCAAAGAAAACCCCGTACTGTTTACCTGATAGCAGCAGATGGCAGCAAAGCTCTTCCTACAAACCCGAAAGGCTGATGTGGCGGGGTGGGATCTGGCAACCCACGAAGAGAAGAGCAGCTGGGAAGAGGACAGGTGCAGTGGAGGGTGTGGCGCTGCTGTTCTCATCTGAGAGCCGGTCGGGCTGGTTATGAGCAGAACCACAGGCATGCAAACAATGAAGGCCGTCAAACAGGAAAAACCCTTCAAGAGCAAAACAGGACAGATTTTAATCAAGCGTCAGAGTAAACAATGAAAGGAGGAACTAGCGTGACATCAAATTCTGTGAAACACGATCAAATTACAGACCGAGACGTTTGCATTTCCGATCATCACAAATTATATAACGTCCGCTTTATGTGTTAATTAAAAGGCGTGCCATCTGAATCCACTGAGTGACACATGAGAGATCCGCCAATCAAGCTGCTGGATTTCATCTTCATTTACTTCGGCTCAAATCTAAAACATCCTCTTCTTTTTTTTCCCTCTATGTTAAGATGCTAAAGAATCTCAGCGGAGTGCATCAATTCAGCCATGGAGGGGATTAGACACAAATACTCAATCTCATGCCTGACAACAATAATAATTACATGCATCCAGAACACATTCACGCCCAAAATCCGTGTCTATTTCTGGTGATACATACTGCACACATTACTCAATATTCCATTCTGTGTGTGCGTAAATGAACGAGACCTTGTAATGTAATATCATCTTTGAAATGTAGCCTTGTGGGCATGTCTGCGGAAATAGTTTTCCATTTAAACCGATTAAGACAACTGAGGAGTTTCCTTGTACTGTATGAAACTTCAGTGCTCAGCGTAAATGAGATCTCCTTTAAAGTAATATTTGTATAGGATTCAATACAGCATGTGCATTAGAATAGTCAGTACCAAAGACAAAACTGGAACTAATCTAACAACATAACTTAAGATCACAGAGCAATATGCTCCATATACAGTATGCTCTAATATACTTCATTGATATACTCCAATCAATTTGCTAGCAAAAAAATCAAGATTAAAACATAAATATTTTCCATTCAGTTGAAACTTTGTAGTTTTCTTTTTTGCAACACCTTGTATAATCTTTCTGTCCCTGAATTTATTAGGTTACCAAGCTCTTGTTTTAATGAATATAACTGTTTAATAAAACATTTTTTTTTTAGATTATATACATTAAAATACACTAACTGGCCACTTTATTAGGTACACCTTACTAGTACCGGGTTGGGCCCCATTTTTGCCTTCAGAACTGCCTAAATCCTTCGTGGCATAGATTCAACAAGGTACTGGAAATATTCCTCTGAGATTTTAGTCCATATTGACATGACAGCATCTTGCAGTTGCTGTCGGATTTGTCGGATGCAAATCTCCCATCACATCTCAAAGGTGCTCTATTGGATTCAGTTCTGGTGACTGTGGAGGCCATTTGAGTTCAGTTAACTCATTGTCGTGTTCAAGTAATCAGTCTGAGATGATTCACACTTTATGGCATGGCGCGTTATCCTACTTGAAATCAGAAAATGGTTAGACTGTGGTCATAAAAGGACATGGTCAGCAACAATACTCAGGTAGGCTGTGGCTTGACACCATGATCAATTGGTACTAATGGGCCCAAAGTGTGTTAGCCTGAACCAAAAATACAAGGCAGGATGGATCCATGCTTTCATGTTGTTGATGCCAAACTCTGACCCTACCATCCAAATCGTGACTCATCAGACCAGGTAACGTTTCTCTAATCTTTTCCTGTCCAATTTTGTTGAGTCTCTGCGAATTGTAGCCTCAGTTTCCTGTTCTGAGCTGACAGGAGTGGCTCCCGGTGTGGTCTTCTGCTGCTGTAGCCCATCTGACTCAAGGTTGGACATGTTATGCGTTCAGAGATGCTCTTCTGCATACTTCGGTTGTAACAAGTAGTTATTTGAGTTACTGTTGCCTTTCTAACCAGTCTGGCCATTCTCCTCTAGCATCAACAAGGCATTTACGCTCACAGAACAGCTGCTCACAGGATATTTTCTCGTTTTCTGACCATTTTCTGTAAACCCTAGAGATGGTTGTGCTTAAAAATGTCAGTAGATCCACAGTTTCTGAAATACTCAGACCAGCCCATCTGATGCCAACAACCATGTCATGATCGAAGTCACTTAAATCACCTTTTTTCCTCATTCTGATGCTTGGTTTGAACTGCAGCAGATCATCTTGACCATGTCTACATGCTTAAATGCATTGAGTTGCTACCATGTGATTGGCTGAGTAGAAATTTGCGTCAATGAGCAGTTGGACAGGTAATAAAAATTATAGTTGTTTAATGTATAATATTAAAAATGTATAAAAATAATAATTATCGAAAGGGGTGTACTCATTTACACTGCGATTCTCCAAAAAGTCCTTGATTCCTGTGAACAGACTGAAATAAGCCAGAGATTCGTCTTCTGTTTCACAAAACACTGATAAGACAAAAACAGATGCTATGACTCCAAACAAGATTCAACAGTTCAACCGTATGAATAACGTTCAGAGCACAATGTAATATTTATGGAATGCACTGATGCACTGAAATACCACATTTAAGCTGTTTTACTGAAGATTTGGATTCTGTTTTCACAGAGAGCGAGATTGCTGCCGTCTGCAGTAATATTAATGCACGTTGAGCTTATCAGTGTGAAACTCATCTTATCATAACACACCAAAACCAGCGCATGATGTGTCAAGATAACAGAGGATTTTTTTCACCCTCTTTCAATTTCTAATGCCTTTCATGGATCAGTGAGGGTATAATTGCTTAACAAAATTTGCATGCATGAAATATTTGATCAAATCTATCAAAAAAATCCATGTGCTAATCTATATAGATAGAGTGATAGGGGATGTAAAGTTAAAAGCTTTTTGGAATATAAGCAAGAAAAAAGAAAATATTTTCTTTACACATTTGACTATTTGTAACAATTGTTTATAATCATTTATGGAGGTGTACTGTATATATATATATATATATATATATATATATATATATATATATATATATATATACAATGGATAAAGAAAGTATTCGGACATCCTTAAACTTTTCACTTATATAGCAGCCATTTGATGAAATCATTGAAGTTATTTTTTCCTCATTAATGCACACACAGCACCCCATATTGATAGAAAACACAATTGTTGTGTTTTTAGCAGAATTATTAAAAAAGAAAAACTGAAATATCACATGGTCCTAAGTATTCAGAGCCTTTGTTGTGACACTCATATTTTTAACTCAGCTGAGGGTTTTTCAGCTGCAGGGACAGGACGACTGGTTGCAATATAGGGAAAGATGAATGCGGCCAAGTACAGGGTAGTCCCGGATGAAAACCAGAGTGCTCAGGACCTCAGACTGGGCTGAAGGTTTACCTTCCAACAAGACATTAGGCTGAATGTCTGACGACGTCTACCGAAACGAGGATGTTATAAAAAAACATTTTATACAGAGTTATTAACAGAGATTTTCTGTGGTTTTGTATTATGGATGGTGTGCTGGGTCATCCCTTTGTTAGTGGCGAGACCACTCGATGCACGATGCCAACTGTCGGTCAGTGAGTGAACAAATATATTGAATGAAAAAACATAGGTCTGTGCATATAGACATACAATGTAATGCTGTACAGTAATGTGTAATTTGCTTGTTTCAGTTGTCTTCATTTTAATCGTTTCATGATGATGCGGTGATGTGCTTTGTCTGCCTGATTCCCGCTGAACTGGGCGGGTTGTGTGACTTTTGATTAGGAGGGCCTTCTGGAGGTGGGGTTTGTTTGCTGCGCTGCGAGTTATTGTCCTGACAGTGGAAAGGTGACAAGAATTCAGCCTTACTGCTCAACCTCCCGGGTGATTGTCCCTGCCCAAAAAAAGCCCAGGCTCGCACTAGCCCGACAGTGGAAATGCAGCTAATTACCCTAAGCACATAGCTAAAATAATGAAGGAGTGGCTTCACAACAACTCCGTGACTTGTTCTTTACTGGCTCAGCTAATGCCCTGACTTAAAACCAATTGAGCATCTCTGGAGAGACATAAAAATGGTTGTCCACCAACAATTACCATCCAACCCAACAGAACTGGAGTGGATCTGCAATAAGGAATAGCAGAGACTCCCATAATCCAGGTGTGAAAATCTTGTTGCATCTTTCCCAAAAAGACTGGCTGTATTTGATCAAAAGAGTGCTTCTATTAAATATTGAGGCAAAGGGTCCGAATACTTAAGACCATATGATATTTCAGTTTTTCTTTTTTAAAAATATTAACAATTCCATGTGTTTGTCAATATGGCGTGCTGTTTGTACATTAATGAGGAAAAAAATTAACTTAAATGATTTTTGAAAAGGTGGCGCAGCAGGTAGTGCTGTCGCTTCACAGCAAGAAGGTCGCTGGTTCGAGCCTCGGCTGGGTCAGTTGGCGGTTCTGTGTGGGGTTTGCATGTTGTCTCTGCGTTCGTGTGGGTTTCCTCCGGGTGCTCCAGTTTCCCCCACAGTCCGAAGACATGCGGTACAGGTGAATTGGGTAGGCTAAATTGTAAGTAGTGTATGAGTGTGAATGAGTGTGTATGGATGTTTCCTAAAGATTGGGTTGCAGCTGGAAGGGCAACTGCTGCCTTAAACATGTGCTGGATAAGTTGGCGGTTCATTTCGCTGTGGCGACTCCACATTAATAAAAGGACTAAGCTGAAAAGAAAATGAATGAATGATTTGAGCAGATGCCTGCAATTTAACAGAGAGTGAAAAGTTTAAGAGGGTCTGAATACTGGTAATTCACTGAGTTTAAGTGCGGTTAAGTGCTATTTTTAGCAAAAGGTATACTAAAAAAATAAAGACAATACTTTGTATATTGAAAGTAATAGTTTATTATTATTATTATTGTTGTTTCCGTTTTCTGCAATATTAAATGAAAGCAGTTAATCTACAAAGCTCCCCTGACATCATTCCTGTTTTTTAAGACAACAAAAGAGAAAGGTTAAACTAATTAATCAAATCTAATCTCCTCAGAAATTGTCATCTTTAATAAATCCTGTCATAGAATGAAGAAAATAAAGACTTAGCTAAGGAATAACAGACGACAGGCCACTGAATGACCAGACAATGCACCCAAGGTCTTTCCATAAATAAAAAATAACTTCATTGGAAAATGAAGCTTTGATGTATAATGTCACTCAATTTTCCCTTGATTTAGTCCCTTATATCAGGGCTTACCACATCGGAATGAACCACCAACTATTCAAAAAAATATGTTTTACACAGCAGATGGTCTTACAGCCGCAACCCCAGACTGAGAAACACCCATACAGACTCGCATGCACACGTAAACACTCATACACTCTGGCCAATTTAGTTCATCCAATTCACTTAAAGCACATCTCTTTGGTCTATGGGGTAACCAGACCACCCATAGAAAACCCACGCCAACACGGGGAAAACATGCAAACTCCACACAGAAATGCCAACTGGCCGGGACTCGAACCAGCAATCTTCTTGCTGTGAGGCGATAGTGCTAATCACTGAGCCACCCAGACACCCATTGGTGTATAGTATATTTATTTGAAATATTTATTATATTTCAAATTATTTATATTTTATTATATATATATATATATATATATATATATATATATATATATATATATATATATATATATATATTTGTATATTTATTTATTTGTATGGCACTGTAATGCAGTACAACAGCACATCCTCCAACCAATCAGAATCAAGCATTTACAGCCCTGCAGTCTAAATTCAGATATTTCCACCACGCTATCTTTCCACCACCATCTGGGCTATATGATAACGTCAAGTTCTGAAGGCCCTCACGCCGCACAAACCAGACCACATCAACCGAAAGCTCTCCAGCGATTATCAGCCGTCTCTCTCGTGAAGAGCCTGCCGTCTGACCCTGAACTCGTCTCTCAGAGGAACATTATCCACACACACTGTACAGCAGAAGCTCAAGCCTGATCAGAGCGCAGTTATCTGAAAATCACACACACACACTCCGAGCCCTGGAGGCCCACTTACACCCACGGGAAGACTCAATCTCTGTTAGAGACCGACACACAGAGACTCTCTAATTGCCTAACAGGATTTAGCCTCCGGTGTGAAATATATCCAGAGGAGGATATAGAGACATAAAGAGAGACAGAAAAGCGAGAGGTGAGAAATGACTCTGTACAGCTAATTCAGCGGTCCTGACCTCTGCGGGGAGGTTTCATACCACACATTATTCCACATCCACAACGGTGGTAATGGAGATGACCTCAAAATGGCCACAAGAGAGGAAAAGAAACACACGCCATCGACCCTCTAACAGCCACAACCAAACACATTACCTGCTTGTTGAAGCCTCAGCGCCACACATCTGTGTTAATATTGACTGTAATGAAATCCTGTCACGAAGAATTCACTGCATATAATGCTGAGTTCAAAAACACCAGTTGTGAGTGATGCTAAAACATTATTAGAGAACATCAGTGGTGGAAAGAGTACTGAAAAAGCATACTAAGATGAAGTAAAAGTACCATTACTTGCTCAACAATGTAGTGCGAATGGAGTAAACATATCTGCTGTAAATATTACTCAAAGTATGAGTAAAAAGGAGCCCTTTTAAAATTACTCAAGAACAGTGAGTAGTGAGTATTATGCTGTGAAAAGCTGATGCATTTACATGTAATTTGTGGTTGTAAACGTAACATTCTGTAGTGCATTTAGTTATTGCCCAGCAGGTACAAAACGTCATAAGACGTTAATATTAGGTTAGATTTAGGTTGTGACGTCAGGTGACCAAATTCAACGTATAGACAGTGTCTAAGAACAATGTTATTTTGATCACCAATACCGATATCAAATGACGTTGATATGTGGTTGATTTTAGGTTGTGTTAGAATGTGACCAAAATCCATCTTGGAATCAACATCCTTAATCATCTTGACATCAAAAACTGACATTTATTCATAAGGTATGGCAACCCAAATCTAACGTCTGATAAACGTCATAGCGGCAACGACCACACAACTGCAAGCTGTAACATCATTAGATGTTGATATTTGGTTGGACACTGGCGTAGACCTGATGTTGAGTTCTAACGTCAATGTGATTTTAATTTTCAAACAAAACGCAACATCCCCACGACGTTGGAGTACAACATCAAACTAACGTCATGTTGATGTCTTGTGCCTGCTGAGTATTTAAGGCCAATTCGGTCATCATACAGTAAACATCCGTCATCCTCTCATCAGTGACATGCATCTAAACAGTCTCTGGGTCAATGCATGTAAAACTTTTGGACAAAACTTTTTTCTAAAATCCTTTAAAGCATTATAACTTTCATGTTCATCTTCCAGACTGATCTGTTTCAAAAATATTTACTGGGATACATTTTTGTCCTCTATGGGAATACCTCAGGGAATACCTTTTTAATTTATGCACAAGGGTAAATCGTGGTATTTGTAATATAAATAAATAAATAAATGATTTACAGTATACAAATGTTAATCAACTCCCAAAGATAACTTGGTTGCTACATTTTTACCACAATAAATCCATGCTTGACTTTCATAAGGGAGCTGCTGATGTCCTGGCACTCGGAAATCCCTATACCGTAAGGAAATGCTTGAGCCAGATTACTCTGTAGGCCAAGGGTGGCTGCTCACTGAAGCCAAGCAGGGTTGAGCTTGGTCAGTACAATGGTGAGAGACCACCAGGGTAAACTAGGATGTTGCTGGAAGTGGCGTTAGTATAGCCAGCAGGGGGTGCTCACCCACCCAGTGGTCTGTGAGGGTCCTGAGAGTAATGGGGACACTACTATGAAGCACCATCACTTGGATTAGAGGTTAAACTGAAATAATCTCATGGCACTTTTTGTAAAGAGTAAAATATCTGCACAATTTCTAATCATGCAAGAAAAATCATTTGAAGGTATTTCGAAATCATTCTTAAAACTAAAAGCTCTACTTTTATTGTTTGTAGACTCACACAAATCATTGTGCTTAAATAAAAGGAAGAAAACAAACAGGTAGCATTTTCTATCATCAGTCTGTCAATTTCCCTCTGCGAACACTTTTTATGAGATGAATAGACGTAGACTTTACTCCCAAGCCTGTTTGAGTACTTAAAGTCTGCATTGCAAGTCCTATATATATGCAGTTTTCACTGTTCTTTCACCAATGTTAATCTGCTAACTGTACAATCAGTCTCTCACAGAAAATGGGAAATGAAGCAGTGGAGTACAATATTAGTGTTCACTGGTCAAATCAAACTGTCAATCAAACGCAATTCAAGATTCTAGAACTAGAGAACAATTAGAATTTTATTCTTAATTATATGTTGTAAGCTAGGAATTTTTCTAAGAGCTGCAACTTGACCTGCCACGACTGCAGTAAAATGCATTAAAAAGATTCAAAGACAAGAAATGTTTGTTTGTTTTTTAAACAATATCTTAAAGGTACATTTCACACTAAAATTGGCTGTTATTTTTCTTACCCTTAGATCTTCCAGGATGTCAATGTTTTTCTTTTATCCGAAACTGGTCCTTGGTGATCCATAAAGTCAACAGTCAGCACTCTGAGACTCAAAAAAAAAAAAAAAAAAAAAAAAAAAACATGCAGGCAAAACAAAATGAGCAGTAGGCAATGTTTGAAGTGGATCAAAACATTTCATCAAAGTTGTCCTAAAACTACTAACCAACACCCATTCTTGTCTTAGGATGATTTTGAAAACTTTTTTGATCCATTTCAAATGTTGACTACTGTACAGTACATCCTGTTCACTCATCACTCTTTCCAGAGAACTACCTTTGTTTGAAAAATAATGTATGTACAGTTACACATTCCCAACATTTATTGAGTCTCTATGTACCACCTCAAATGACGAATACATTTAAATTAATATTATTTTTAATCATTCTCGCTCTCTCAAACGTCCTGGATATGCAGAATATACCCAGCATTCCTAGCAGCTTGTCACACTAATGCTTTAACAGCAGTAATGAAGCAACTGATGTTGTGTGTGATTTAAACGGCTGCCAACAACAGTCTGTTTTACTTCTTAGCTATCTAACCTGGATCAAATAATGTCCAAGAAAGTGGATTACATAAGGCATGTGGGAATATTACATTCTTACCCTTATATTACCTTTGAGAGTATGTGTGTGTGTGTGTGAGCGTGTACCATCCATAAACCCTAAAGTACAACAGGGAAAGACCTCTGGAGAAACAGCCCACAGTGGTCATGGTGTTTTTTCTTTCTTGAAAGTTTATCCCTTTATAGGGCACTCGTTTAAATAATCATTGGAAAAACCATGGTGTGTTACATGGGGGTTATTACAAGACTTTCAAATCTTTATGTCTTTAAAAAAATAATAGTGTAAATAATATCAAAGTTACCATATATGGTTATTTGACCAACAATAGCTTAACAAGTCTTTGTTAGTTGATTATATAAAACTGCTCAGGTTGATTGCACAGACATGCTGTGAATGTGCCGTTTAGAGATTTTAACACATCTGATTAAAACCATATGGACAGGTTGCCCAACAGGCTCCACATTCCTCCATGTGAAGGTGGAGAGTAAGCAAATAGAGTCCCGGCAGGCGAGGATCTCTGTTATCTGCTTCCCAAACATGATGCATTCCAGACCGTGATACGCATTGACTCTTAGTACTGGATATACAGATCACTCTTCATCCCTGGTGGGACGAAAGCAATCAACAATTTACTTCTGGTGGTAAACGCAGGCCAGTCTATTTAGAATCTAAATAAACACATACCAACTGATAAATCTAAATTTTTCCATCAGTTTGGTCCTGTTTGAGCTCTCACCAACTTCAGTACCACGGCTGAGGTGAGTCCCATGAGCAAGGCACTGATCCCCGACTGCTCTGGGTGTGTGCTTTTGAATGAGTTTAATGCAGAGCACAAATTCCCAAGTATGAGTCACAAAACTTGGCCACGTCACAACATTCCTTCCATAAAAGTGAAAATGGTAAATATAAACAAACTCGTGTCCCTCATGTCCACAGGTAGTTCAAATAATTTGATCAGATTGCGTATGATGTGGATGCTTATGAGGTGTCTGGAGTACAAATACTTTTATTTTTATTTTTATGCAAAGCAACTTACTGGGACATAAATTCACCAACATGAGTCTCATGATCAGACTAATTGTGTGTTCTCTTGTATAAAACAATGTTTTCATTGCTAAAAGTGATTAAAATACTCAATCTTATTACCTTTGAAAGATTAGGAAGGGAATCAAAAGTGGACTAAAGAGAAATTCAAATGGCTGGCGTAAACAGGAGTGGGTCTCCCTTATCTACCTACAATTTGATCAACCAAAACGCATCTTAACACTAGTGCTCAAGATTGGAACTTTACACAATAAAGTAAGGACTTTTCTTTTTTGCTACTTTCCACTCGGTGTAACTTCAGGAGTAATTATGCTGATTTTACCAAATTAAATAAGATCATGTCTTGACTTTTTTTAATTAGGACAGTAAGGTCTGACTTGGCTTAGACAAAAATCTTGTCACTTAAAAGAAATAATATAGAATATAAAGTCATGATGCAGTGAAATAAGAATTAATATTGTTTTTAACTTTGGCAGCATCCATACATCTCCGCAATGACTCGAATAACTTATTAATAAAGTCATCTGGAATGACAAAGAAAGCGCTCTTGCAGGACTCCCAGAGTTCATCAAGATTCTTTGGATACATTTTCAATTCTCCTTCATCTTACCCTAGACTAGCTCAATAATGTTCATGTTTGGTGACTAGACTGGCCAATCCTAGAGCACCTTGACCTTCTTTGCTTTCAGAAACTTTGATGTGGAGGCTGAAAGATGAGAAGGAGCGCTATCCTGCTGAAGAATTTGCCCTCTCCTGTAGTTTGTATTATAATGTGCTGCACAAATGTCTTGATACCTCAGACTGTTGAATGTGTCATCCACTCTGCAGATCTCTCACATGCCCCCATACTGAATGCAACCCCAAATCATTGTTTTTCTTTCACCAAACTTGACTGATTTCTGTGAGAATCTTGTCTCCGTGTGGGTTCCAATAGGTCTTCTGCAGTATTTAAGATGATTGGGATGCAGTTCAACAGGTAATTCATCAGAAAATCCTACCTTCTGCCACTTTTCCAAATGATCAACTAGAAGTCAAGTTTTTACAACTCGGATCGATAACAAGACTTTTGTCAGGTAGTGTATATCCAAACGAGTCACACTAATTAAACCTAAATACATAAGACAATGGAGTTTTAACTAGAGAAAAGAAATGATGAAGCAAAGGTTGAGGGAGACCACCGCTGCTTTAACAGGCTCCTGTTGTTTGGGTGCAGAGCATTACGTCTATAAGATAAATCCTCCATTCCATGCTTCACCCTGTGTACAACCTGATAACGTTACCTTGGAAACATGCAGCCAACCAACCAATCAGCAATCAACACCCTCCCTTTCAACCTGCCTGAGCTATGCAAACAATTAATACCTTCAGCAGGAAAAATAAAGTATGTGTTTGTGTGAATTGGGACGTTTCCATGTCCTCATCTCACTGACTGCCGCTTGCAGCCCAAGGACAAGAGGAATAGCAGGTCTAAGAGTGATGCTTTCCATTGTGTGGGATTAATGCTATGTGCGAATTCAAATCCTGTACAAAAAAAAAAGCAGATATGGCCATCGGAAATACCCAACAGCACACAACACTGACTCTCAGAGTTAAAATGCAGCTTAGAGGCGGCGAATTTCCCTTACATTAACAAAATTACATTACACTCTAATGTGCTTTTGATGGCTTGAGCACGCCATCGCTGAAATTATCACATATCCACTGTGCAATTATTCCACCCAGGATTGCCTTAATGAAAAATATACTGACATTCAGCAGTTAATGACTTGCTCTGTACTTAATATGTCATTGCTTACTGGGGTCTGCTTTTTGTTACAAATGATCATCGATCAATTACTAGGACTGCAAGACATTATGAGCATTCAGTTATTTCTACAGACGTCAACATCATTGCAACTTCTCATGTTATTGACTGCACTTCAAAGCCTGAAAATGAATAGATATTAATAGATGACATGAAGACCGTCCTCATACAAGAGTAAAAAGCATATTAAGAGTAAAACAAATATTAAATATAGCTTGAAGGCCTTATGTGTGATTACTAGTGTTTACAGAGAGTTGCCATAATGTTAAAAGGGCACTTGTAGGAACAGGTTGTTCAGCCTCATACATAATACATTACAGTATTGTTCTGAGACTCAGCAACATTACACTGGATCAGATGTACAAGAGCTATTTTTCAGTTTTGTTGTTAGAAATAGAACTAAAAACTAATATTTGGTCATCATTATAGGGCACCAAACTACATATATTTTATTTGAAATGATTTTCTATAATAGGTGTGTTGAGCCTCATATAAGTTCTAAGTTGTCCTTAAATACTTTTCCTATTTTCCAAAGCAGATACATTAGATTGTTGTTGGGAAAAAATATTAAATTAAAAACTTGTGTTCATGTTTAAACTATAAAGTAGGGCTGGGCGATAAAATCGGTATCGGTATTTATTGACTGAACACCATTATCAATAACAATAAAAAAAAAGCTTGGTATGAATTTTCGCTATAAAGCACTATAGTTTATTAATAAAAAAAAAAAAAAAAAAAAAAAAAAAAACAATGGCAATAAGCTTAGGGTGTAAGTTTGTCATTTCCAATGAAGGCGCACTGCTTGCATGACACACATATGCGAGTGCATTTTCTAGGTACACCTAGTTGAAAAAGATTTGAACTTTTCTGAATGCCGCAAACGCACTGCGATTCATTATTATTACATTAAGTAATAACGGTAGACTAATTACCGCTTACAAGCACAGCTCATCTATACACTGCAGTGCTTTTTGCTTTTCTCCATAAACTTGCATCGGAGCTGCAGCAATGGTTTGTCCGTTTGTCATCCTCTGAAAAAACTGTTTATGGTGACCTATCTACAAGAGACGCCAGGGGAGTGTGAGAGAATTAAAATGATTAAGAAATTCACGTGCTCACACTTGTCACATCAGGTCAAATTAACACCATAGGCGAAAATGAGTGGTGTTTAACAGCAGTGAGGAGATTGTAAATAGAAAAAGATTGTCGCCAGAGTGGCTTTTTGGTTTCTTTTCTCGTGCATCCCAGGCACTAGCTCCCCATCGGAAAGATGTTTTAGCATAGGGGGTAATGTAGTTATCCAACTTCACGATTTATAATGTTTAGTATTTGAATAATGATGATTAGCTCCTTTACTTGAAAGCTCAGGGCAGATCATCATAATTTGCTTTGTTCACAGAGTTTGAGGTTAACTGCATCATTATTATTTATTTATCAAGTTTAAAAGTCTCTTTAACACTCATGCTTATTTTATTATAAAAAGATCAGATATTTTGTTTAAATATTTTGTTTATTCACTATTAAAACTATTTGCCTTAGTAATGTTGGTAAATTAAAATAAAGTATTAAAATAAACAAATATTCCTAAATGTATTGTTTAAAAAATATTCAATAATTATTGATATCGGATGATATGAAACATGATATTGAGATTTTTTTATTTATTTTTTTTGCAGTATTACCCAGCACTACTGTAAATTTCTGTTAACATCTGACCTGATGCGCCTTTTCTTTTTTTTTCCCAATGAGCATTTTAGCACTTCTGGTTCAATTGTCTTACTCAATGGGTTTTAAATGGAGATAATTGTCTCAAATAAAATCCAGAATTAACATAAGATCAAGCTAATTTCATGGTTTGTTATATGACTTAAAATGCATCAATAATACTCTTTTGTATTTTCAATTACCATCTTAAATATGCTAATAGGGGGGACAATGGGTTTATTGAAGGATCATCTGAACAAGTATATCCATCTTTCACTGATATTAAATCATGTTTTTACATACGATGTCAAGTTAAACTTGTCTGTTCAGTTGAAGTCAGAATAATTAGCCCCAGTTTATTTTTTCCCCAATTTCTGTTTGACAGAGAGATTTTTTTAAACACATTTCTAGCTCAAAGGGGCTAGACATTTTGACCTTAAAATGTTTTAAAAAAATTAAAAACTGCTTTTAATCTAGCCGAAATAAAAATAAATAAGACTTTATCCAGAAGAAAAAATATTATCAAACATACTGTGCAAATGTCCTTGCTCTGTTAAACATCATTTAAGAAATATTTTAAAAAGACAAAAATTTAAAGTGGGGCTAATACTTCTGACTTCAGCTATACATGTAATTGTGCTTTTATCTGAACTCATGCACAGCTTATAAAATGTGTTAAGGCATCAAAATCCAGCAGGAATTCATTGGTCCCGTGCACGTTTGATTATCTGCTGTACAGAGATTATTTTCTGATTTCTGTACTAACTGGTTTTATTGCAACATTGCAAATAGGACAAAATAAGAACAGGTGTGCTTAAGCATTCTGCCCTAATTGTGGTTAAATCTAGTGATGTAATGTCATGTCATTATTGGTTTGCACCAGGGTTAGGAGTGCAGTGTGCACACTTATCAACATGCACCACATTAAAAGAGTAATCTGACCAGAATTCTAATTTTAATCGAAGCACACTTGCCAAGCGTGAACACGGTGAGCACTTTTTTTGCAACCTTGACAAATGGCATTTATTACACACTTATTGACACACAAGTCATTTAAAAGCCAATTATTTGACCTCAGTCTAATCAAAGCAATTTGTCACTAATTTTTACACTTTGATTTACCTCTCTTAAACCAACACAATGGCTGAGCTTGCGATACAAATTAGTTTGCAATGACTCGGCTGACTGACTCGGGCAGCGTGTTTTATGTATAGCCCTCAAGGGCAGCGCTCCACATGCACAGAAAGCGCCGTCGCTTTGGGTTCTGTTGCTCGTGGTCAGCGAAGCCGCCAGTGCTTTTGCGAGTCATTGATTAATTGCGGTCATTAGTCAGCGAGAGAATGGCCTCACCTGGAGTTAGAGGTGGAAATCAACGGGAGATTAAAATTAATCACTCTGAAACGCGACAGCACCGCCGGCAGCCTGCGGAGCACAGGATGCAGAAGAGGGAATCAAAGGAAAAGAATTTTAAAAAGCAGAATGATAGTGGTTTCGTTTTTTATTTAAAAATACATCACAAAAAAGCACACAAAAATAAAAGGAGGTTTTTACATGATGTGCAAACCAAAGAGGAAGAAAAAGTAAATGTCATATTAGTACACAGCTTCTTTCAAAAGAAAACATCTACAGTTAATTTCATTGGTTGTCTCTTATTAGTAAGGAGAGTTCGCTATCTCTTTAAATGGCACTGTACAAAGAACCAGACAAACCTCTAGGGTTACGAAATACCAAACGGGCCCCATCCCAAAAAAAAAAAAGTATCATTTGATTCAAGGAAGTTGATTTGTGCAGCTTGCAGTAAAGATAATGCTGACCAAAGTGTAGCTTTCTCAGTTTACACTGGCATTAGTCTTTATGTTTAAACAAGCTGAACTGATCCTGTAACAGCAGCCCTATATTCATAGAGGCTTGACAAATAAAAGCCCAAGGAAACCATGAGTGTGTGTGTGTGTGCGCTTTTGTGTAATAACAACATATGCATAATAAATGTTAATACCTTCTCCAGATGGCGGATGATTAGCCTGATCATCCTCTAGTCCTTCATCACATTCGCAGCCTTGGAGAGCCACCCAAGTGCAACAGGCTACAGCCATAAAGACAAACGCAATCAATCGCGCCCAACATTACAGTAAATATATTTACACATTCAACAGGAACCCTGGTCAAAATACAAGCAGATTGTGAAAAGCCTGCTGTTTGTGTACAACAGACACACGGCATACGGTTGTCGGTGTACACAATATCATTCCATGAGACCAGCATTTCTTTAAAAATAAATTCAAAACGTCATTTTACATCGACTGTTTCAACATATAGAGTAATATTTGTTGCCAGCCTGCGCAACAAAATCATATAATGTCAAATCATGCATTACACCTCATCATTAACAATTGTTTGTGTACAATTTACCCTATGCCGCTGATGTGGACACACTCAATGTGTATTAGGCATGGGACAATAACCGGTTTTACCACGGTTTGGAAAAGTCAAGGTTTTGAAACCGCAAACATTTCTTTTGTACCGTTCATAAGGTATATGCAAGTTGTTATTATTTTAAAATGTGTTTATGACCACTTCATTAGATTTTTTAAGGGCAACAGTATCTACAGCAAATGGACCCTCCAAATCGAAAGCTACTGGTCAGCCCACGATTCAAGAAAAACGATGTGTTTCTGAAACTAATGAAGATAATCAGTGATCTATTTAAATGGTTTAGCCTGACATGTTTAAAATAACAAAAGCAAAAACCCTTTAAATGTTTCTTAAACTAAAGTATATCATGTTTAATGGGGGAAAGAGCTTATTTTAAAGCAGTAATCACAATACCATTAAACTGTTAAATTATGATATTTTTATCCAAGGTTATCATACATCAGAAACTTATACCAGCCCATGCCTAATGTGTATACCAGTTCATTACACCCAAAGACAAAAAAAGGCACAGAGTGAACATTAGAATGGACACACAGGGTAAAATAAGCAGTAATAAAACCTTGATAAGAACCGTAAGGTTGGTGACAGTCACTGTGGTAAATTTGGTGACTTGAACAGATAGAAATCTGCTGTTTATAGATGTAGACTTTTTTTCTTTCACTAGAACATTATGGAAAACCAATAGTTTCAATAGATTTATAAATTCTCAGCATACTGTCAGGGCCTTTATAAATTGAGTTCCCTTGTATGTTTTTTTATTCTTAAAGTTCAGAATCACAGTTTCAGCTTAAAAAACTAAATCAAATACTACTTTAATGTTTTCTTAAAGAGAGAGCGTGGTCCAAATCTAAAATAGGGGTCTCCAAACTCTGTACTGGTGTCCTGCAAAGTTTAGTTTCAACCCCAATCAGACACACCTGTGCTAGCTAATCAAGCTCTTACTTGGCTTTCTAGAAACATCCGTACAGGTGTGTTGAGGCAAGTTGGAGCTAAAATCTGCAGGACTCCGGCCCTACAAGACTGCGTTTGGGCACCCCTAATCTAGGATAACTTGACAAGCAAATTAAGAGCAAATTTACATTTTAGGGTGAACCTTTTAGTCGAATCAAAATCATACTGATTCATACTGATGCCTGATCAACTGACTATTTATAAATTATCAAACAGTCTTTTATAACTCTATGGATGATCCTACATATGAATTGCCCCTCAATTAGTTAAAATAAGCCCAATTTACACTTCAGCATCAAGTGATCATCGAAATCCTTGCAGGTAGCCGATGCCGTTGATATTTATATTTCTGCATTCTGTCTGTGTTGCCTTGACAACTCTTACCTACTCAAGTTAGTTGGCAGTGGGGTTTTTATGTTGCACTGTGTCAAGTTTCTTTGCCGGTGTTTTGAGTTTGTGCCAAAAAAATCTCTGGGTTGTTATTGTAAAAGAAGTTAAAACTTTCACCAGCTTTAGTAATAAAATATACACAAAACAAATGCTGGAGCAGGCTTCAAGGCTCGTTTAAAAACTCGCACCACCGGCCTCGCACCCCTCTCACCAACGCAAAAATCACATATCTTGTGATCTGCGTCGCCACTACATGTTAGGGGTGCACAATATATCGATCCTGCATCGATACCGCAATGTGCGAATCCGCAATAGTCACATGGCAGATTCTGCAATGTCAGTTCAGTTTATTCATCCATTAGGAAATTTGAGTGGAATTATGGTAAACCAGGAACCCCATTGTGAAGTTAAACCTAAATAAAGTGAAAGTTTTTAAGGCCTAAGAATGTGAAATTTCAAGTGTGCATAAAAAATTCTAACATTTTAACAGCAGCTACATTTCCATCCTAAGACGCTAATTAAATTTATGCGCAAAACTGGATTATCGCATAAAAGATGTGCGAATAAAGCAGCGTTACCATCCAACAAGTCAAAGAGAACAAAATAGTCACATCCTGATTAACTGCCACCAAATATCAAAAGTAAAAACGGAATTTGCTGCGGTTGGCTATGCTGCGTAAATCTTTCTTTATTTTAAATAATGACTTACACCTCAGAAGACAATGCCGATATGTAATGAAAAAATGGTGGCATTTGAAGGCATGAGATGCGGAGCACAGATGCTCTTGACAATTCTGGAGGCAATCAATAATATAATATTTAATAATATTTAAATCATCTGGTGAAGTTGTATTCATATGGCAGGAAAACAAAACATCCCAATGTCAGTTTTGTCCAATATGGTGCAGCCCTGCTACATGTTACATAATTTGAGAGTTGCATGTCTACGCATAAGAATATGGCAAAAGGTATGCAACAGTGCAAAGGCTACTCCGGACCTACCATGCACACTTGAGGAAGAAGTATAAATTGGCCTTTAATATATGGTCAACACATTTTTGAATAAGATGTCCTTCATCTAATAAATAAACTGCAAACCAACACATCAATCAGACAATTAACTTTAAACAAGATGATTGATGGCCAAGCCGAATGCAGATTCAGGATTAGTATCTCTAGTTTAAGTCTGTGTATTAATTAGAGGCATCTGGGATCAGCTTTTCTGGTCTGGCTCTTACTGAAGTCAGATTGCTCAGTGAAGCATATTTTACCGTCCAGCTTAAGCATCTTTTGTAAAAACCCTTTAATCTTATTTTAAAGAGTACCATTATGCTGCAGGATAGAGAGAAGCAGAGGTTTTGGGGTCACAAGCTCAAAGCGTAAGGAACTGACCAATCAAAGACTTGAACGCTGATTATTCTGACGTGTGCTGACTGGGATATAAAACTGCCAAATGGTTCATAAGAAGCAGGTTAAGAATCACAGTATTAGCTCATCTTCAAACAAATCAATTTCATATTCATGTATATACACACACACATCACAGGTAAATAATCTTCAATCCAAGCAAACGCTAATGTTATCTTTTTGAGAAACATCCAGAAACCAAAGCTATTCGTCATATTTTCCACAGACCCTTTGAGTAAATCTTTGCCAGCAAAAAAGTAATTAAAAAGAAAACAATGTTCATAGATTAATGGTTCAAGTTGCCAGAAAATATTTCAAACTGGTTTAAAAAAACATTAACAAATAGCTTGAGAGTTTTTATCTAAAATGGGGTTGTATTACATATACATTTCATTTGAATGATTTGAATTCATCTCTGGAGAACACTTAATAGGCAACCAATTCAAGTGCCTTACATTAAAAAAGGGCCTTCTATCTTTAAAGAAAACAAAATGGGGAAAAATCATCATGCGTTGCATTATTTACAAAACGAGCAGACAAATCACTTTCTGCATCTTGTTGAATAAAGTTTGTGTTGATGTTTGTTGAAGTTCTGCCAGCCGAATTGCATTATCCGTACAGCTGAGTTCCTCCTATTTGCTCCTTCACAAAATCCGCTAAAATGATGAATAAGAACAGAGACCGTCAAAATGTGCAGAGAAAGATCCCAGTTCAGTTTTACACAATAGACCCATCCTTGTTTTGGGCAGGGATCATGACTGGGATGGCCCCCATTCGGCTGAGGTTGGGGCCGGCCATTCTGCTGGGCGGGGGAATGGGAGCGTGGCTAGGGGGCCTGTCGTACTCTTCAGAGGGAATCTTGTCATACTGGGGCTTGCTGTACTCGTGCAGGTTGGAAGGAGACATGGAGCCAAGAGAAGAGCGTTGGCTGCCCACACTGGTGAAACTGCGGGCGGTGGAAACACGGCTCTTTGGAGGAGGCACATCCTCTCTGTTGAAAGGAGGGCAAAAGAATGTTCAATCACACCTGCAGGCCCAGGAGATTTATTGTGGTGTTTAAAAAACATAAAAGACTGTGACTTGTCACAAAAAGGCTAAATTATGACCGCAGAGGTATCATTTACAGAGTTTCTGCATGCTGGTTAGATCAGATAACTTTGTTGATCGCACTACATGATTTTGATTTAGCAGACAGAATTTCCTGAACTGGAATTAAATTTCAACAAACTTTTGAAAGCACCGTTCATGATGAAATGCAAAGTCAAAGATTGTTTTCCTGAAGAAAAAGGTTAGAAAGAGGCACTGGACAGGTCAAGCCAAACAAAAAATCTTCCTATGCAGCACAATCAAATAAGAGGGAGATACAATAATGCTACAATTCCCGTCAAGACTTGTTTTGGCGCTTCGACAATCACTGCTCAGATTGGCTGAATAAGACAATGGAGGGATTTCAAGTGTGGCCAATCAGACCATGCTCTCCCCCATCCTCTAAATTAACAAGTAATCAGCAGCAATAATCCATTGCAGCACCGAACAGCAAAAGAGAGAGAGACAGCAGGGTCTCTTCTAAGAGAAGCTGGCTTATTTGGATAATCCTCTTTTGTCATGGCCTAAGTGATGCAGCGCAAGGCTCCCAGACAGAGTGTCCAGCGCTGGGGTCCAGGGGGAGCATAATAAAGGGCTTGACCCACAGCCTGCCACATCACACAGGAATGCCATTTCAATAGGCCGGGGGAGCGAGAGACAGGGACTGAGGGGGGAGCCATTGACAGAGCAGGAATCGACTGAACAAACAAATGCACAGAACTGATTACACCAGCCTTTCATTTGAAGAGAAAAGGGGTGAGAGGGGAAGGCTGACAGCACCGCTAGCCAGTTTCGCTGGCCATCAGCTTTGTTCGGTCATCAGTGAGTACAGGGGAGGGCTGCCATTGGATGAATAGAGGTGAATCATACAGACATAGGGACAGTGACATGTACCAAATGGCATCTGGGTCAAGAGCTCTCTTTCATTCTTATTCTTTGGTTATTAAACTGAATGCTGAAGCGCAGACTGAATGCCAGTTGGGAGAAGCAGGCGTTTTTCTAATTTAGTGTGTTTCTGGGTGAATTACAGTAACAGATGTTTCTCTCCTATTTTTATAAGATTAATTGTTGGAAAAGGTTTATGTAGACATGGTAACCGTCTGCTTAGGACACAAGATTGCAGCCAAGAGTGTGTGTGGTGTACCTGATCTCATAGGCGATTTCCTTCTCGTACTTCTTCTTGTGGCGAGCACGGCAGCAGCAGAAGAGGATGAGGGCGAGGAGAATGAGAAGCAGCAGAATGCAGATTATTACTCCTGCAATGATCCCAGCTGTATTAGGTGCTGCAAAAGGCCAGAAAGGGACACTTTTAAACCAAGAATATAACCATTAACACATTCACCAAATAAAGTAATCAGATATTAAAGGATAGATCCTGTAACTAAGTTTTAAACAGAATAGGACAGACTTGTAAAGACTCACGTTGCGTTATAGTGACCTCTACCACACACTCTTCTGTTCCAACGCGGTTTTTCGCCTGGCATCGATATGTCCCTGAAGCATCCCCGGTGGCATTCTTCAGAGTCATGGTGCCCGTGACTTTATCTGTGTGTAGCAGGTAGCATTGTTAATTTTAACTGTAGCACAACACAAAAGATTATTAATCAAAAGAAAAGAAAAATACAAGTGAAAAGATCTTACCCAGGATTGCCAATGGAGGCAATAGCTTATTGCCAGAGGTTCTCTCCCAGATGTACTCCATAGGTTGTGTGCCTTCCACAGAGCTACACTTCAACACCATATTCTTACCCACGTAAGTTTGACCCTCTGCACTACATTTGGGTTTAGAAGGACGTACTGAGGAAGGAAACATAAAAGGGGAGAAATTATTAAAAAGGGGAAAACATTTTGAATTTAAAGGCAAAACCCATCAATGTTTTCTAAATGTAAATATCTACAGAACACAGTGAGGTATATTAGTAACAGGTTGAACAAGCTTTTACTCCGATTGATGTTACAAAAAAATAATATACTAGAGTATTGAAATAACTGGTTTAACACCTTCTGATGATACTGCTAAAAGACACAATTCTTAAATAAAGATGCATTTACTTGAGGTGATCAAAATGAAGCAAGTTTGATTAAACAAAACACATATCTGCCAATGAGCAAAGAAAAACTGATATCAAAGAGAAAGTCTTTGCATTGAGAATCTGCAAAGAGAATAGCCTTATATTTTGAAAGTGGAAATAAAAGACTTAAGAATAGATGTCCAGATCCCATCACGTGATTGGAAATCAAGCCCGATCAAACGGTTTCAGACTTGATCGGAATCGGACGTTACCTCCCGATCAGGACTCGAATATATGTATGCAGATGCGGAAAATTCGTTATTGGTTTAGTAATAGATCATAATCGATTATAATGTACTGATGTCATTTATCTCATTTGCGCCATGTCGCATAATTAAAATGCATAAACTCTGCACAATTCACTGCGTGTGTTTGCTGGACAGTCATTCACTTACACTAAAGTTACAGTAGAAGCCCCTAATGCACTCCCATGGAGAATATGAAAATAAACGCAATTTCTCCATCTCTCTCACTGTGGCCCATTTGACCTGCTCACGTGACGTTTCCTCTACTCTCGGCTGTTACAGGAACACTTGTAGATCAAGGCACGAGCGCATGTCTGCAGATTGAGTTTTCTCCACCGCGTCGATCATGGATCAGTTGTGATCACTGCTGCCGTTTATCAGTGTCACTCAACGGTGAACAGCATCAAGCGTAATAGCCAATCGCAGCACTTTTTGTTCAGCGCATGACCAATCATAGATGTTTAACAAGTTGCTTGACAACACACAAAAAGCAAGTGCTTGTATTAAAGGACTAAACTGTATTACAAATGCATATAAAGTGTATTTTAAAATGATACATTTTAATACAGAAATTGCTGTGCTGTGAAGTAAAATATAAAATTGTGTATGGAAAGCATCGTCAAGTCACCATGATGCACCGAGATATCGAATTGAACCAAATCGATGGCATGATAATCGTAACTGAACCGTGAGACCAATGTAGGTTCACTTCTCTAATATTTTCATTATATTCGTTATGCTGTTGCACAGAGTTAGACCTCTTTCCTGACTTCACACAGTAACAGCAACGTGTGCGGCATGACATCAATTTGTTGCAAAGACACTATTGGTTAAATGCCGGCAAAGTAGAACATGGAAGCAGCTTGAAGTGGAGAGCACAAGTATCTCTGCGCTCTGGAGGTATTATAAAGTTGATGACGATAACATTACCGTAGCAAACTGAGATATGTAAACATAAGTTTGCCTGCCGTGTATGTTAAGTTGAGGTGCTGTTTGTTTTTATATTAGATTTTTTATATTTACTGTTGCACTGACTAAAGTCCAAAAGTGATGAATTTGTCATTTATTACTTAACTGTTAACAAACAGAGCACTTCTGTGGGGTAGCTTGAACAGAGTTGTTGAATGTTAAAATAAGGTGAATTAAATAAGAAATAAGGAACATTGCAGATCCGTTTTTTTGCTCTTTATTCTTATTTTATGTATTAGAATTATTGGATCGAGTATCAGCATATACTCAAAGTCAAATAACTCAAATGACTCGAGGGCAAAAAACCTGATCGGAACATCCCTACTTAAGACAGATTTTAATTTTAAAAACATTATATAAAAAGTTACTAACACCAACTACGTCATATATGATTTATAAACATGCATCAACTGTATTAAAAAAAAAAAAAAAAAAAAGTAGTAGAGTAAGAGAGTATATATGAGATCTATTAGTATGCATGAGACCACAGATTCAGCAATTATCTCAAGAAGAAAAATATCATCATTCCACTCAGACCAGCTTAAATATCATCTCCCGCATCACATATGGCGCATCACTGATGTAAAGGACAAGTCCCTGAGGCTCTTCTCACACTCCACCTATATTCATTCTCACCCCATCATAACTAATCACAGCATAGGAAGCCACGATCAGCGTAATGGATACAGCTGCTGCTATTACAGGTGCTGTCAATCAACTTAATTAAAATCAGAGCACAGTGGGTGTCAACATTCTTGGTGATAAAAGAGGGAACAAAGAGGGCGGCAAAGTGGCTGGATATTGTGAAAGACAGACAGCATGTGTTTTCTGAACAGATATGTTCGTTAAAAACAGCAGGCTAGAGGTGAAAAAAGTGGGTGAAGTCTATGTATATAATGGAGGGAGGGATAGAGATGTGGAAAGATAGTGAAAGGAGGGAGCTCTGTGTAGAAACCAAAGCCTGCACAAATAGACCCCCTCCTCGCTTGGCAGGAGATGACATGAGAATTCAAAAGCAAACAAACCTCCAAATTAAAACCAGGAGGAGGCAGATACAGAGACTCAAGTGAGGAGGGCAAAGACACAGACGGAAAGAGATAGTTGGAAGACGAGACAGACAGAAGAATGTCAATAGTTGCTTTCTGTGAATCCTCCCAACCCTGGGCAGGGTGTTGGCGTTTGAGTCTCCATCGGCATTACTGTTTGATAATGGAAGCTGTAAAAACAGATCTCTGGGGCTGCTGGGACAGCGGCTTACAGACCTGAGGATTAACAGCAGGACTGAACAGCAATTTAATAGGATAAGGGGTCAGAGCACAGCAGCTTCCTCTGATGGAGAAATTGAATGTGTGTTGATGGACAGGTGGGAGGGGCAAATCAAGGTCTGGCCTGATGCCTGTGCTGAAACCAACACACACATTAATACTACAAATCTATTTCAGCTTCTTTGAGAGAGGCAATTCTTTATAGAACTTCCTATAAAGGTGCAGTTGCTTTATAGCTCAGTCGTGAGATCGACACAAGCGTGTCTGTAATTTTGAGGTGATCACACTTGACTGGTCATAACAAAGGCGACAAGAAAAACAAGAACGAAAAAGTCAAATTGCCCGATGCAACTCCAGACGCATAAAGGCGTGAAAAGAAAAAGGTCAAACATTTCTATTTTCTGCTTGCAGGAAGGGAAAGATTTACTTTTTCCACCTTGAACACAAGATACAGGGATCCAACTTTAAGCCAAATATGAAATTCCCTGTCTTTCTTTCACTAAAATGTTAAATTTCCATCTAATGATCTGAAAAACAAAACAAAGAACACTGCAGTGTTTATACAGTGCTTAGCATAAATAAGTACACCTCTCAAAAATCTCTTGCATATTTTTGATAGGAAGCGATATAATAACGGCCCAAAAACTAGTACACCCACATTTATGTTATAGAGAAATATTAAATGTATTTTTAGGTTGCCACTTTTCTTGCAATATTTAGCTTGAATTTAACTGTATTATCTTACTGTTTCTAAATATGTTTGAATACTAAAATATTATTTTAATAAATGTATCTGTTTGATAAATCTGTTTTGTTTAAATGCACTAATACATCGACTATATTTCGCTAAGAAACGGATAAAAATGTTCATTTTTTAAAAGTAGGTGCACTCAATTATGCTGAGCACTGCATGTTAATAATATAATATTTAAATAATGTTAATATACATAAAGAAATTAAATGGTTATTTGAACAACAAGAGATTATTTGCCTCAGATTTTTAAAAAAATTATATTTGATAGCTTAATAGTAGTTTTACTACCTGTCCTTTTGAACCCAAAGCTCATAAATTGTGTATTATTCTGGCATGTTAGCCTTAGTTAACAGGTACAGTGTGGTGACTGCATTAGACTGAAGTGACTGCCAGTTAATATTAAAAGTATAAAAATCCCCTGACTTTCAACGTTTGGAATAGACCTTTTAAATTTCCATGACGCTCCAGAAATTCCATGACACACCTAAATGCCACGTCAGAACATACTCTAAATGTGTCTAACAAATGTTGAACTTCAGAAAACAAAACTGCATTTTAACCAGCCACTTTCAGATTACCCTAGTACATATAAAATGCATGTGTTAGGGAACAGACATCAAGTACTGAAATCATATTTAAACTAGGCATGGGACTATAACCGGTTTCAAGGTTTACTGCGGTTTGGAAAAGTCAGGATTTTAATACTGCTAAAATGTTCTGTTACATCATTCCTAAGATATATGTAAAATTCTAAATGTTTTTTTTTTATGTGTTAAAGAAAACTTTGTTTTTGAAACTGAGGACAGCAGAAGTAAATGATTTATTTGGTTATTTATTTAAGACTTATTTATTTTAGAGCAGTAATCAATAGCATAAAACCATGGTATTTTTAACCGAGGTTATACCATCAGAAACTTATTCTGGCCTATGCCTAAAATACACTAATACCTTTTGCTTTTAAATTTACAAATCAAGGGTACACGTTACACTACAAAATTTTTGTCAGTTGTGCCTAGAATCTGTTGAACATTAAATCCTCCACCACGGTCAGGATAATCATTTGAATAAGCGCCATGGGCTGTGAAACTTGCACAGATTGTGCCTTTAAGCTACATGCTCGACACCAAACAAACAAACATTCATTAACATAAACCATCAACCCTTTCGAGAGCAAATTTGAATGCAAAGAACTTTATAAGTTGCTTTTGCCTGTTAAAGGCACTTTGTTTTTGCAATAGCTGTACATCTCAGAGGTGCCATGTAGCACTTATACAGCCCCTTCAAGTGAATGCCCTTGGACGGCTGTCTCTGACGGAGACGTGTTTAGTAAGGAACACACGCACGCAGCCAGACAGCATCTGCTCTGAATGCAGGTACAGAGTCCCCGCGGTCATCAGTGATAGGAAAGAGGGTGGACAATGAAGGGAGCAGAAGAAGCGAGAACAGCTGCATTCATCAACTGCTGCTAGCACAACCAATCTGTGTCCTTCCATCTGTCTTACTGTGGTCCACCTCTAATCACCGGGGCGGCTTTAGCCAAACACTTCTTCACTTTAATAAATGAATGGGATTCAAGTCCACTCAAGTCTTTTACTTAAATAATAACTGCCTCAGAGAGTGACACTAATCGCAAACAACAACATCTTTTCATTATTTGTCTTTTAGAAGATAGAAAATTCCAGCTGAAACTAAATCTTGATTTCGAGGAATCATTGACAGAAACAGTGATGGTTAATTAGTGCTTCTTTAATGTCAGGGTGAATGCTAAGGTTTGGTTAACAAAATTAACTTTTAGTCTATGCAGTTAATATGCAAACAATAGAATGTGACTGTTTTCATACTTTTATTACGAAAAAAATATCAACTTTAATATTGTCTGTTTTATCTTGAAATTCCACTGATAAATGTTGTTTAAGAAGCATTTTTGTACATTGACAGATCACTGCCGCAGCAGCATGAGCCAAGTACACATGAACCAATCGTCTTACTGTTAGTGATTATAGCACAAACATGAACAATAAATCTGTCTTGAAGCTAAATACAGCCATCGTTTAAATGCTTATATCTTATATTATGAAAACATATCAGAGCTGAAATATAATTCTAGTCTTGTGCCACCTGAATGCTGATTATTCAATACATTTGATTAATTCAGGATGGAAATTATGTAATTAATTTAGACTGAAACAATTATAAAATATTCAAATAGTTACTGACCCTAAAGCTTGTTGGGGAAATAGAATTGTACATATTCACAAGGAGATTGGTCCTTTCAGGGATTTAACTATTAAAAATATCTTCCTGTTTCCTCTATTTTACAGCTACTGGCATTTTTGGTTTGCATGAATGCAAATACACAGCTTGGTCATGTGGTTACTGAGTTTCGGGAAGTGACGCCACTGTTGTCATATTGTTTCTGATGGCCTTGTTTGGTGACAGTGTGTTAGCCTAGGGCGTTTCTCTGTCGGCAGTAGTCAACAACAAGAAACAGGTGATTTTTCACACACACGAAATAGCACTGATGTCACACTCACTGTTGACAGCGATCAATGCAGACCCTGAAACAAGGCTCATCAGAGGACCCATGAAATCAAACTTTGTGCATTTACGGTGCAGATCAATACACAGTCACACAGGACTTTCCCTTGTTTTATAGCTCAACTTTCAAAAGAAAAAAAAAACATGAGGATGAAGAGTGTTTTTCAAGAAAAACAATAGGTCAAGCATTTTTTCTAAACAGGGTTAGAGATTGGCTGTCAAAAAAAAGTATCGATTCAAAAAGTGTCTTTTATTTTTTAACTCACCCATAACGGTTAGCAGGTACTTCCTGCTAGCAATACCAGGAACTTTCTTGATCTTGCACTGATAAGTCCCAGTGTCTGTGGCTTTCAGGCCCATGATGTTCATGGAGGCATCACCATTTTTAGGATCAGGCGAGTTGAAGTGAACTCTCCCTTTAAGAGGATCATAGTAGTGTTCAAAGGCCCGGTCACCAGAATACACGATCACCTGCGAGTAGGAAAAAAAAAACAATAAAAAATGAGAATCAGGTGTTAGTAAATTAAACTAAATGTACAGGTATACTGATCAACATTTTAATAAACTGTGCATGTGTGTCATTGAAAGACCAAGTTAAACTTCAGATCTAGACTAAAACCTCATTTTTCTGCTTCTGAAAGTCATTTAGGGAAAGGAAAACACTGTACACCCTTATCACAAAATGTCCTTCAGCACAAGTGAGATATTTGCCCTTTCAATGTTACAACCTGAACAAAGTGTTCTTTTTAGGCCAAATCAACACCTTCTAAAACAAAGCAGAAGCACCAGCAGATCCGTTTTAAAAGAGGCATAGAATAATTCTTCATTAAAGGTGCAGTAGGTGATATTCTTCAGAAGCATGTGTTGTTGTGCTGTTGAAGGTTTCTTCACAGTCTAATAGTAATGATTAAAGTAAATGATGTAAATGTGCTTATATATATTCTTTATGTTTTGGGTAGGAATTAAACTAAAAAATGTTCATCCAATTAAAAAGAGTCGGGCCGACATCTCTCATAATTCCGATAAGTATACAAAACTGTCTGTCAGCAAATGCAGATTTGAACAACTGCACAGCCGTTTGTATGCATCTCCACTGACCGATGTTTGTGCTGCGCATTCACGAGAGAGGAAGAGAGAGCACGCGCGCGTGATCAGTAAAAACCTGCAGAATTAAAACTTTTTAAAAACCTGAATCAATATTGGAGTTACCATTGCACGCTGGAGAAAGGATGACTATGTTGTTCAGCCACTAAAATCTTCCAATGAAAGATTGATAAGACTATTTTCAGTTTCATATGGGACCTTTTACAGCATTGATGATATAGATTTTAATTAGTTTAACAACAAAACACAAGTAAACACCGCTATTCCGCCTAGTCTCTACCTATATTGTTTACCAGGCAACTCTAAATATTTACTCTTGGACAAGCACTAGTCGCTTTTAACACATGAGAGAGGGATCTTATGCTGTGCTCATGTTTAAGGAGGCATGACTCTAGACGACAGGGGAGGGACTGTATTCAGAGATTTATTTAAGTCTCTAAAAGCTTCATCAGAAAAAGTGCAATGACAGGAATTTTGGCTAAAAGACGCACAAGGACATAGGACAAACACAAAAAAAGATGCAAACAGATTCTTGTCAGCCATACAGAAACACATGATCCATTCAACAGTTCCTCTTCAGTTTCACGTGGATGGGTAGGTGGTGACTTCCTGCACAGTCCTGCTTCATGCATAGCCGTCCTGAGAAGCCCCTCAGGGCAAGAGCTCAAATACACTTATGAATGCATCAAACAATATTCAGCACATGGGGGATGAGAGCTAGGATTATGTGAAAGAGAAAAACAGAACTTCTCCTCTGTAGAATCTAGGAGCATCTTGTTTAAATTATCACTCGGTATAGGCAGGACTACTCCAGTCTGTACACGAGTCTGTACTCAGGACTTCAAGAACACATCCAACAACATCTGTAACACTCCATGTCTGAATGTAATAACTAAAATATAATAAAAAAGGGATAAGAAAAACTGCCTGAAGCTGAATACATGCCCTATAACGCACTGCAACTGCAAAAGGCAAAGCAAAGTCTGCTTAGTCAAGACAGAAAACAAAAGAAAAAAGTCCTAAATTCTTGAACAAAGAATGAATTGATGCATCTTTAGAGTATCTATATTATGACGTCTTTATCTTTATCACTTTAGCGAGATCAATCTATCAACTGTTAAAACCCAAGTATGATCAAAAGGGTCTTCAACATCCAGTGGTGTAAAGCAACAAATTACAAAAACTCAAACTACTGTAATTGAGTAGCGTTTCTCAGGAATTGTAATTTACCAAGTAGCTTTAAAAATACTTTCTTTCCCGTGAGTAAATTTTTAGTGTATTATCAGTACTAGTTACAGTTACTCCACTACTTCAACTTGCAGTCACTATTATTTACTGTCCATGAGGATTAGAAAAAAGAACAGTCCTGTGATTCCTGTCCAATTAAATCGCACATATAAGTAAAAGGGATGTCCAAAATTTTTACACGCATTGACCCAGAAGATGGATGTCGCTGATGAAAAAAAAACGATGCAGGTTTACTGTATGATGATCGTAATAGCCTTAAACACCCAGCAAAAGTCAATATGACATCAGATTGAAGTTGTAACCCAATGTCGTGGGGATGTTGTATATTGTTTGGAAATGAAAATCAGGTTGACCAACGCCCAACCTAAAAACAACTAAATATTAACATCTAATGATGTTACAGCTTGAAGTGTGGACATTACCACTATGACGTCTATCAGACGTTGAATTATGGTTGTCATACCTGATGAATAAATGTCAGTATTCGACATAAATCTGATGTTAGTTTAAGATGTTGGCTGGGTGTTGGATTCTGGTTACTTTCTAACACAACCTAAAATAAATAAAATATCTTTTTAGAATTATAAAAATAAGTAATTTGATGTCGTTATTGGATATTAAAATAACATTGTCCTTAGACACTGGCTAGACATTGAATTTTGGTCACCTGACATCACAACCTAAATCTAACGGCTTATGCACTACAGAATGTTACAATTAGACACATCCACAAATTACATGTAAATGCATCAGCTTTTTACAGCGTAATTCTCACTACTCTTCAATACTTTTAAAAGGGATACTTTTTACTCGTACTTATGTAATAAGTACAACAGATGCTTTTACTCTACTTGCACTACATCTTTAGACAATTAATGGGACTTTTACTTAAGTTAGATTTTTTTAGTACTCTTTCCACCACTGTCATTATCACCTATAAAGTGTGTAAATGATCATGCAGTGTACAATACATACATGCATGTTTATATTTACCCAACCTTATATTTACCCAATGGTCTGAATTACAGACTTCTCTGGATTTCTCTGGTGATGTTTGCTGCATTCTTTCAATCGTTAAGTACACTTACTCTTCTAATGTTGTTTGTTAAAAATACAAATGATATTAAATGGTGTAAACTTATATTTAAGACTGGGCTCAACTTAAATCATTAATTTCTGCAAAATATCTAGAAAAAATAAATAAATAATTAAATAAAAGCCATAAACCTAAACAAAAGATTTAAAGGTGCAGTAGGTGATCTGCCAAAATGCTAATCGGATAGCATATTAGGTTTGGATGACAGGGAGGGACTGTGTTTTAAAGCCACGCCTCTTGAAATCACGAGCGTGCCCACTACGACACAATAGCAGACAACCCAGTTCATTCGCCAGTTATAAATGTATGTAGTGGTTGGCCGGGCGGCGTGCAGGAATTTCACTTATTACTAAGCCACACTTACATGCTATTTTAGACTGAATATTCAGAGTAGCGGTAAACAATAGCGGGAGCGTGTCACTGTTTAGTAATGACCCAATATAAAAGCAACTACAGCTCAGCAAGCAGGCTAGGCGGAATAGTGCTACTTGCTGATGTTTTGTTGTTAAACTGAATATAAATCTACATCATCAATGCTGTAAAAGCTCCCATATGAAACTAAAAATAATTACATCTAGCTTCCACTGGGAGAATTCAGTGGCTGAACAACACGTCTGTGCATAGTACCCATTCATAACACAATACACTCTACATCAGCTCTGTGTAACTAATATAGCTTTAAAACATAACATTACCTCTCTAACAGAAATACTTCAGTCATGGTGTGGTGTCGTACTTCCTCCAGCGTGCAAAAGTAACTCCAATACTGATTCAGGAGTTTAAAAAGTTTCAATTCAGCATTTGATTTTGCCGCAACTGACAGTCTCGCGTGCACGTGTCACTCATCTAGACGTGCACACGCGGCAGGCATGCAATCGCTAATGGCGGATATGCGTGAACAGAGATGTGCAAAAGCCCAAATCTGCATTTGTTCACTGATGGTTTTAGTTACTTATCGGGTTTATGAGAGATGTCTGTCCCACTCTATTTAATTGGATGAATATTTTTTAGTTTTACACTGTAAAAAATCCAACTTGACAAATGTTGAAATTGCTTGATTTTTTTTGTTGGTTCAGCAAAAATCTGTAAAAAAGTCTGTACAACTACATTTAACACATTCAATCAACTTAAACAAAGATTTTATTCATTAAGTTAAAAAGATGAGTTTTGTGAGCAACACTTTGCTAGTTCATTCAAAAAAGCATCTGCCAACTTGTTTTTTTGTGTTAAGTCAATCTCTGACTTTTTTAATGCAATGAATATACAAGTAGCATAACCTTTTGTTGATTGAAAAGGTTTCAAACATGTTAAATATTCTAAAAAAATTATCAATGGCAGTATAGAACCTTTTCCCAGAGATGGGTTGCGGCTGGAAGGGCATCCGCTGCGTAAAAACCTGCTGGATAAGTTGGCGGTTCATTCCGCGGTGGCGACCCCAGATTAATAAAGGGACTAAGCAAACAAGAAAATGAATGAATGAGTATAGAACCTTTCATGGTTTGTATTAAAAAGTAAATGCTGAGTGAAAATGCTATTATTATTATTATTATTATTATTAATACAATAATAAATATCGTTATTCTTCACATTGTTATTAAAAACAACAAAAAACACTACAATACTTATAGTAACTTTATTTGAAACTTTTCATTTGCAATTTAACTTTATTTGGTGCACATTTGCAGAAATAAGCTTGCACGCACATTATCATCTCGTGTTTATTCATTACCCTTTAAAAAAAGAAAGGCATACTTTGATATTCCAATATTTAAAAATAAACCACGCACTTAAAAATATGTTTCTCAAAGGACGATATAGCATCATTCTGTCTTGAGCTAAACCACGCCCTCATTACGATGGTTGCGCTTACGTAACGTCAACGTCTCAGGCGGGAGAAACTGGAAGCATTGTACTTCGGTGGGGAAAGAGGCAAGCCGTGGAAGAGCAATCTTAATAGTAAGTGTGCAAAGATTGTAGTTCTTTGTTTAAGACACTTCATCTAAATTTGTCCTCCTAAATGTTCATCATATACGCGCAAAAATGTGTGCAGATGCGGCGCTTAGTGATTATTCACATAATCTCTCTTTGTTATGTGATAAGAGTGAATGAATATTTGTGTTGCCGTAAATCATATCCATGCCCCGGGTAGCAGGAAGTAATCGGCCCGAGCTCGGCTGCCCTTCGGCGCCTCCGGCTCCGACTCGGCATCAACGAGTGTTATACGGGCGTAGTGTGGCCCGCAGCTCGCTCGCGCAAATGCGTTTGTGATGCAGCTGTAAACACTGGCCAGATTCCTGTTAACATTATCTGGCCCGAGTCTGTCTCGGCTCGTATAAGGACTCGGCTTGTGTAACTGATGACAACCGATTAAATTCTTATTTTATCTAGTAATTTGTTAGCTCCACGTTTAATGATAATTTGAGAAAATATATATGGTACAACAGCAACAAAATAATAAAAACATTTAGTGTGGATGGTCGCAATGTTTAGATGAAAACAAAACAATATTATTTATAAATGGATTATATATATCATCAAGGGAAAACAGTGTAAAATGCGCTTATTTTCGAGATAGCACGCTTCCATGCAGACTGTTTTTTTTAAGCAGAAGTTTGGTTTCATAAGAAACACATGCGTGAGTCAACTCTTGGTCCAAACTCCAATCCAGACGGTGGCGGTAATGTTCCAAAAGCTGGTTGCCAACCGCTATGATGATCACAAGAAGAAAAAGAAGTTTGGCGTTTCAAAACAGTGGATTCCGGTCAGAAAGGTAAGGTTTTTGCTGCTTGTATACTGTATACTTTGCGAATTTAATGCTTAAAACATTTTCACAGTGTTAGGTTATTGTTAAGTTATTGTTTAACTTGTTTATGCAGTGCATCAGTGATCGTTTACTGTTCTCTTTAAATTATCATTCTATTATTAAGAGAAATATATTAGTATGTGCTTTAATTTATATGTGTTAGCCTATGTGAATCAATTATATCTTATGTTCAAGTTGTAGTTTGCGCATGTAAAACTAAATTTCTTAAAGCAGATTTTGATGGGTTTTATTTTTTGGTTATTGACAGTTATACTTTCTGATTTAAATGAATGGGTATAAATGAATATTTTTTTGGTTAAGTCTTACTGTTCTTGTTTAACAAAGGTTAGTGTGGTCATTTTGTAGCACATCACAGAGACCAATAGCACATTCTTATGAACATGTGAATAGGCATGTTATAGTTGGGTGATTAAAGTCCATGCTGTAAACTGCTGATACATTTTCAACATAGATTGAGCTTTTCAGACTTTACATTACTAATTGCTTCACAAACAGCTGAAATGGTTTATTGTTATTGGCTATCATCATCATCAAACATTTTACACAATGGTAGGTTAATCTTCATGGGTACAGAAAAATGCATGTGCTTGGCCATCTTACAAATCTATGTCTAAGATTCATAAGGCTGTCTCTCTGCATGAATCTCTGAATAAATCCTGTGTGCTGATTATTTACACCATAGATATTATAGCCATTAATTAACTTTGATAGTATTTCAGGATTTTAACTTTTTGGGGGGAGGTTAACAACAATGTGATGTTTTATTATAGACACACATGAGGAAGCTCGACTCAGCTTGGCTTGCAGACAGATGAGGACGGTGATTGCCCGTCATACACCTAAAGAAAGAACAGGTTTGTTTGCAATTATTTTAAACACATACTGTCAACATTATGTCATTGATCTATTACACTGCCATTGTCATTGATCTAGTGCCCTGCACTATACTAAAATAATGTTTTGTTTTGTAAATGTATCTGATCAAGGGGCATTAAAGACACAACTATAGTGAACGTGATGAAGAAAAATTATTTGGAACAAAGAGGCTGGAGAAAAAACTGATATGAAGATTTCAGAAATTGATGCAGCACCGCAAGTACCATCACCACCAATGACTATGGCAGGATCCTTAAGAACACCATCAAGATGCACAAATGCTGTACATTCCAGTACACCTATGAACATTTACAGTCCTTGTTCAAGTGGAGTCGGAGATCAAGACAACTTATTGCAACTCGTCATGTCTTTGTAAGAATTCAAGACATCACTAAATTTGTAATGGCTTAATGCAGCTAGAAAGTAAAGATCAACTAGAGAATATCAGCAGTGTCTAACCCACTGTTGTATTTACACAAGTTGCATGAGAATAAACAACAGGTTGATTTATACTAATTTGTTATTTTTCTTTTTTAGCACGACTGAAAAAAAGTTTTAAAATCATGTGACGTCATAAAGCAGCAACTGTGCCTGATTCTCACAAATCAGCAAAACCAAAACAGACGTGATGAAATTCCAGATGTAAACACATTTGACCTTTCTTTGTCCAATTTGATTTGGAAAAATCAAATCAACTAAACGAGCAACCCGAACAAATGAAGAAACTGGTAAGTTTCTTGCTTATTTCTAAGTGTTTTATGTTTATTTATTTATGTGTTTTTTTGCTTCGTAGGTAGCCTACTTTGGAATCATTGGTGTTTTCCACTAAGCAGTTTGGTGTGTCCCGGGAAAGCTTTTGGCTCACTTTTTGGCTGAACAAATTAACTGGAGCAGGGCAAACCAAAATGTGGCCTTTCATGCACTCTCCCTTAGGACTGTCTAGTCAGTAAGTTGGTTTTAAATATACATTTCAGTACAATTAGGGGCTGTTCCATCTGTGTATTTCTTTGAATCATTAATCAAAGGAACAAAACATCTATATATAGTCCCATTTAGGTTGTACTTATATGAGAGCAAGCATCTTTCTTTTTTCATTTGTACTTTTTCACTACTAATTGTTTGTTTATCTTTTAATCACAGATGTAGTGAGGAGAAATGTCCATACCACATCACTGATAAAGAAGTGGAAAAATGCATTACAAGGTGGCTACAACGTGCTCCTGACAGGGCTGGAGGAAGGAGGGAAGAAGAGAAAGCTAATGTGTCAAATGTCTACATCAATAATTTATTTTTTAAACAACATTTTAAGTGTATTAAGATGTTCCCTGATACTTGGGTAATTTGTTTCTTTTATTTGCAATTTATATATATATATATATATATATATATATATATATATATATATATATATATATATATATATATATATATATATATATATATATATATATATATATAAAATGACAATATGCTAAATTCTGAAAAAGCATCTTAATACATTTTTAATTAACATAATATAATAAAAATATTAATAAAAAATTGCACAAGACATATAAAGATATACAAGTCCAATTTGATATATATATATATATATATATATATATATATATATATATATATATATATATATATATATATATATATATATATATATATATATAATCATCTAACTCATTTAAATGTATTATTATGTTTTATTTATTAAAAATGTTTCTTAAGAATTCTGCATTTCTTTTTACAATTTTGACTTGTATATTTTACATATTGTCATGGGTATTTGTAAGATGTTTCTTACATATGCTAAATATGCTAAATTCTGAAAAAGCATCTTAATACATTTTTAATTAACATAATATAATAAAAATATTAATAACAAATTGCGCAAGACATATAAAGATATACAAGTCAAATTATATATATATATATATATATATATATATATATATATATATATATATATATATATATATATAATCATCTCACTCATTTAAATGTATTATTATGTTTTATTTATTACATTTATTAAAAATGTTTCTTAAGAATTCTGCAGTTCTTTTTACATTTTTGACTTGTATATTTTACATATTGTCATGGGTATTTGTAAGATGTTTCTTGCTATATCTTAAATTGGTTTCTATATTCAGGTTTATATAAAATTAAGCTGTTTTAAGATGTGTCTTGTACAATTTTTTAATTCAAGTCTATTGGGAAAACAGGGTTGTTTTAAAAACTTCTGTGTATGTGTGCAATTTCAGATTTTGTCTTTAAATCTTCCTGTGTGTCTTTATTGTGTAGTTTTATTATTACTTGTGCACTACAAAATATTTTATTCAAGTTTAGTATTATTTGTTTATTGCAATCAATAAATGTTTATTATTTATTTTGTCCTTTGTTTGATAATTTTTGTTATTGGAAATGTATGCTGTTTGCATTTTATTCAAAGGTTGAACGCAGTGCCTACACTTTGCCTTTACATTATAGCCTGCGTTTGCTGGTATATAAATGCAAATGGTTGTAATACCATGTATCAAGTACCAATATAATACCAAAAGGTTTTATATCAAGGTATATTGAGTTGCGCCAGCTCCGGGCAGCAGCGCACATTACTCGCGGGCCGATTCTGGCTCGGATGCGGCAGCGAATCTAGCTGGAACTGGCCCAAGTGTATTTTACTATCTAGGGTGGCTCTTAAAGTGACAGCGCGTATATTCCAACTGCTTATTATTATATTAAGCAAACAAAATCAAATCAAAACCAAAATAATAGTAATAAATCGTTCATTTTGAACTGAAGGTGTATACAGTGGAACACTTATTACTAAAGTAAGATCCTTTACTGGCAGTTTTAATATCATATTTATCCATGACCAGCCAAGGTACCAGCACAAAACATGTAATTATGCAAGTATAGATTTTGAAATGAATTACAACAAATACTAAGATTTATATCTCAAGGCAACTAGTAATTCAGATTGATTGCTCTAATTGCCCTGCTGAAAAAAAACAAAACAAGCATATGCTGGGAAGGTATATGTTTTGATGCTGGTATGCTGGTCTTGCTTGTTTTAATGCTGGTTTTGCTGGTCTTAATGTTGGTTTTGCTGGTCTCAATGCTGGTCCTAATGCTGGTTTCAATGTTGGTCTTGCTGGTCTCAATGCTGGTCAGGAGCAGCACTTAGACCAGCAAAACCAGCACTGAAACCAGCAAGACCAGCATTGAGACAAGCAAAACCAGCATTGAGACCAGCATCAAAGCATATACCTTACCAGCATACGCTGTTTTTTCAGCAGGGTGTTGTGAATAATTTATGGAATATTCTAAGGTTATTAAAATTGATAGTGTTAGGTAGTCTCAGAGATGTGCTGTAATTGTTATATATTTAATATAATTGTGTTTCCTTTTCATGTGATTAATTTGACTTAGTGTTTGTTTTTTTTTTTTTTTTTTTTTTTTTTTACAGATACACTACCTCGTTTTTATACTTTAGTGAAGAACCGCAAGAAAATGAATGTTTTGGTAAAATGTATGTCTTTTTTTGCCATGTGTGTTTACTCCGATAACATTTTATTTATTAGTACTAATTTCCAATTGTATTTTTTTTGGTTCATTTAACTTCTGTAGTTTCAGACCATTCAGACAAGAAATGTTCAGTCAGCACAACTTAAAAAAACAGAGCCATCTGTGTTTGCTCGGATAACATATAATTTCTTAGTACTAATTTCCTTTTGTATTTTCTTGTTCTCTCAACTTCTGTCATTTTTGGCCATCCAGACAAGAAATGTTCAGTTAACACAACTTTTGCTCTGGTAACATATAATTTCTTAGTACTAATTTCCTTTTGTATTTTCTTGTTCACTCAACTTCTGTCATTTCAGGCCATCCAGACAAGAAATGTTCAGTTAACACAACTTTTGCTCTGGTAACATATAATTTCTTAGTACTAATTTCCTTTTGTATTTTCTTGTTCACTCAACTTCTGTCATTTCAGTCCTGCAGACAAGAAATGTTCAGTTTGCACAACTTAAAAATATTTGTTGTGCTGCAGGTGCAGGTTTCCAGAAAACTACTAATGTTAAGTTGACTCAACTAGACATTTTTTGTTTCACTGACAAATTATTTTCAGTCAGTGTAGCTGATGTTTTCAAAAGTTGAGTAAACAAGAAAAAACAGAAGGAAATTAGTACTAAGATTTTTTTTGTTGAACTGGCTTAAAATTTTTTACAGTGTATGACTTACCCGGATTATAAAAATACATATAAATACATTTAAATCATTTACTTTAATCATTACTATTAGACTGTGAAGAGACTGTCTTCAGAAAGATTTTTTGTTGTGCTGGTTGAAAATCACCTACTGCACCTTTAATCTCATAATATGAGCTTTTAGTAGGATTTTGTTTGACACAGTACAAAACACAAACTCAAATGAAATGACAAAAATTCTATAAATGACGCATCTTTAAATGAACACTTTTTGACTGCAAAGAGTAGTCAGCCTTTATTTTAAGGACAATTCACTTTTACTTAAATATTTTTTTATAATTTTATTTATAACATTATTTATACTTACTTTACAGTATGATTGAACCTTTACAAATGTCAGTTTATAAAATAAACAAAAATCATTTAAAAATAAACGCTATTAACATTTTTTTCCTTTCTCAATATTCTTTTACACTCAATGTATAAATTACAGAAAACCGCAAAAAAACTGTTGCTACTTTTAGTTAACTACAAAGAAAAGGTCATAAAGGGTCACTGCTTTTTATGAGGAGAGTCTTCAAGGACACAATGTGACTTGTTAAAATGGAAGTGTGCATATGTTTACTTGTGCGTCTTGTTTACACTTGAGGCTATGCGTGTATACCTGCAGGTTGGTGCACTTCCTCTAGGGCCACATCAAGCTTGTTTGTAATGCAAAGCAGCACTGAGTCACCTGCGCTGGAGATCAGTCTGCTTTATAACCCGGGCAGTTTCTGTTGACCTGCCTGTCTGTATCAGTGTTTACGCTCACTGCACAACCACAGTCACGGCTTTGAACAACACTGTCTGCTACTGGGAACTAATTCAAGCACGACTACTACAGCCTTTACAACACAGACGCAGATCAATACAGAATGATATAGTACTGGAAGTACCATAAGACCCATTTAATTATCCTCAATGCACATTCCTGAACCAAAGAAGATTTATTTATCTTTGCGATTTGTATTTATAGTTTAATGGCATGCTGCTTCCTCTGTAATTATAATTCTGTTCATTTAGATAGTTGTTTTGTTAAATTACTAATTTACCAATTACTATTAACCCACATTACGTAGCATCCATTTTTTTCATTACTAAGAAATACCTACACTCAAAAAGGTTTTTGGTGCTTGTTTTTTAAATAAATATAAAACACAATTTAACAAGTTTTTTGGGAGACAACTTTGTTTATGTTGAATTCACTTAAATGTGTAATAACTATTAGGATAACTTAATCGATTTATGTTGGAACAACATGAAAGAATTGTTAAACTCACTACAGTGTACAGTGAAAATATTTGCATGAGTTACTTTAACCAATCAGGATGCAATGAATTTATCATAAATAAAGTCATTTAAAATACTTTTTTTGGTTCATTAAAGAATCCTAAAAATGAAATGCATCACATTTCCATAAAAACATTAAGCAACACAAAACTGCATTTATTTTGGAAATGGAATAGTTCACAATGTGTTCACAATAGTGAATAGTTCACAAGGTAACTTTGTTTTTATTAAATAAGCAAATAACACTTTTAAAAAAAGGGTAGGTTCTGAACAGTAGTGTATTTCAAATTCGGTAGTATTCACATTACTCAAAATATTAAAATGGCAACTGATGTTGATTTAAGATACAAAATTAATAAAACATGTTCATACAGACCTGAAAATGCAACTGGTGATGGAATGTAAAGCAATTTAGGGTAAAATGTTAAAACGAAAAATTGTGCAGCCCTAAATATCATCATTGTATTTTGCCCCCGTTTATGATGAATCACAATATTAGCAATAAATCACAAGAAAACCATCTACAATATATCAAGATATTTGTAAATGAAGGGGGAAAAATGCATTAAAAATGTATAAGATGTATTTTATTACCAGCACATTTCATTTGTAGAATTGCAACATTGATATGTGTTCGATCCGAGTGCCACCTCATGTACGGTCACCATAGTGTACCGCGGGTGGAATTATCACTAAATCAGCATCTATATTTTGTCCTGGGCCTATTATTGAACACTCAAATGTAATGTAAAATAACACTGTTCATTCTTCATTGATGGTCAACTATAATAATCCCAACTTTACATTGCAGCTGCTGCGATGTGACTACTGTGAATGCACACATTGCGATATCGCTGCTGATACAACATATTGTGCAGCCCTAAAACAATCTTTTTTCGTTTTCCTTGTAAAAATGGCTTGATAAAATGTCTGTTTACTTCCATTTTCTAAATGTCCCTTTTGTTTTGTATCTCGCATTGTCACTCTCAGGCTCAATCACAGCAGGACTATTGTGCAACTGCAGGTGCCACGCAAGAGATTATGGAGCCACAGTGCATGTACAGTGAGTGTTGCCCCCAATTCCCATCCATTCTTCCCTAATGCTAATGACCGGTACATTTTTGTATGGAATTCGTCAAACTTGTTAAAGGCGTCCCGCAAAACAAGAAAATCATTCACGCTTCACTGAGTTCCAAAGACCTTCACAATGAATACCATCATTGGAAATTGGGTTCTGCATTCAAGGTTGATTCATTGTTTTTACTTCTTGTGTTTAAAAAAAAAGGAACTGTTGCTGAATACAGGGGAAAAAACACCCTCAAAAGGTGGCCTTGTGTGTTTATATACCATGTCAAAACCCTCTTCTTTTATCTTAGATCAAAAGCACAGGATGAAAAAAGGATGTCTCTCAGATAAACCAAGACCTGAATTTTATTTGACTCATTCAGAAGTCCAATCACTGAATAAAAGGGTCATTCAGTTTGATACAGAACAGAGGAAAGGATTAACAGAACGCATCTACTACAAATCAGAAAGCATTTTTTGGAAGCAAACTTTTTTTGTTAATGCCTTTGTCAGTTTTGATAAATTTAAAATTTATAATTTCTGTATAAAAGCAATTTAAAAGCATTTCTTACAATCATAGAAAACCTGTCCTTCATTGTAGTTCATTGCAATCTCACACAGTTTTGTTAAAATCAATGAAGTGCTCTAAAGTGCACAATGAAACTTATTACCCACTAGGGCACCCCTGTAGAAACAGCTTTGGATTTCTATTAAGCTGAATACAGTGTTGTAATTGACAGTCTAGCTTGTGAAAAAAATGGACAAAGCTAAGTTTATGACATTTGCATATGAAAGTATTTTTTTAAATATTCAAATCTCCCACACTCTACAACACTGGCTTCATTTATACTATGAAGTACTTTGTCATGTTTTATTGGATTGCATGATGGAGAGCTACATTATAATAATGGCACTTGCCTGAGTACACTACCTAACAAAAGTGTTGTCGTCGATCCCAGTTGAAAGAGCAAAAAAATAGTATCTTGACTTCTAGTTTATCATTTGGAAAAGTGGCAGAAGATTTTTTGCATGTAATGCTGTGTTCACACGAGGCGTGGCAAGCATGGATAAATCATGCCATTTTCATGTAAATAGACACCTTAACATTTTGGTCGAATATGCGCCCGAAATTTAATCTATGCGACCTCATAATATATTTGGGAGCATGTGTGCGACTGCATATAATGGTTGTAGTGTGACCTGTTTTGATTTTTATCTAAAAACGTGCTAAATCAGTCTTCCCTGCTGCTATATTGGTTAATATTATCTGTCAATCACTCAAGGCTTTCCGCTGTCAGATGACAGTGAGCTTTTGTGACCGTGAGAAATGCAAACGGCTGAAGAGTGAAAAGCACACAGATTTGCAAACTTCACCTAAAGTTACAAATAATGGCAGTAATGAGAGCGATCATGACATGTGGTGAAAGTTGATCCGCCAGCCGAGATTAATTGAGTGTTTTCGGAAAATGTGCCTGAATCTCGATGCGTTGCATTCACTGCGTGTTGAGAGCAAATGTCCACTAAATGTAATATCTAACACTGTACACACCATTGCCAAAGAAGCTTGCCTTTACTTAGTTTAAACTGAGTCTGCGGCTCATAACAGAGTGGTATTGCGATTGTGGTCATGGCGAGAATTCTGCTCGGCCTGCTCGTATATTGGTTCAGCTGACCTGCCTGCCTTATTCACAAACACAGAAAAATGTAAATTAGCTTGTAACGAGACTGAGCATTTAAAATTACACAAACCGAAACCAAAACTTTTAAAGAGTGGCAGAATGAGTGAGACTTTGCTTACTTTCTTTGGTCCATTCTTTCCTGAGCTGCAGTATGTTATTTTTCTATTTAGTTACTAACTAAAAAAACTGTTTTGCAGATTTCAGCCTTAAATTAAATCATCTATTATAAGCTTTCATTTGTTTTGTAGCAGAAATATTATTTATTAAATTGACAAATTTAATACTGCAATGTTTCATTTTTGTTTGATGTAAACATTAAAAATTTATTTTTCATAGAGTAACAGACTTTACAGCAGATAACTCGCATTCAGGCACATTCAAGGCAGCATGATAATGAGAAATGTAGTTCATTGTAAGTGTTATTGACATTTTCGTCATCATTAATATTTAAAAATTATTAGACATACATTTTGGGATTATTGCACAAATATCAAAACTCATCTCAGGATTAGTTAGATTGTTTCTGTTTATTGTTAGTCCTAATTTATGTTGTTTCAAATACAATAATACATCTCTTAAAACACAATTTGCAATTGTGCTCATTCATTTTTGGTGGGTATTTCTAAATTTCTTCCGGTGCTTCAAAAAAAATTTTTGGTGCTCCTAAATGTTTGAAGTTGGGAGCACTGGTACTACCAAGTAAAAAAAATAATTTCAAGCCCTGTTTTGAGTTTACTTGCTTCAATTCGCGTGATGCGCAGAGCTTCAGTCTGCCTGGTGACTCAGCTTCATTGCTAAATGGCTAACATGGATTTTATTGAGAGAATAGTTGTGTTTATGTGCTTTATAAAGGCTGAAAAAAATACGTCGATACGTTTGGAGCAATGTCTGACTCCACTAGATCCTTTCAGAAGTGTACCCAGCTCTGTGAGCTCAAACTCTTTCAGAAACTTAACCTGGATGATGGAAGCTTTCAGCTGTGCTTCTGACTAAGCCGAGCCCAGTTTGATGCACAATTGTCAGTGTCGGCAGGAGAATTTTCCCCCGGGACACAACAACAGGCGCTACGTCATAATCACGCCCCCACAAGAGCAAGCTCCTGATTAGTTAATGTGTCGCAATGTCCACTGAAGTTCAGATTTTTAAAGGTAAGATGTGAGTTAAGAGCGTCAATCGACTTTACATGCAAAACACTTGCGCTTGGCGCTTCTGTTGTGACTGCAGCATGAGAGATCTGCAGAGTAGATGGCAACATCAACAGCCTGAGTATAAAGACATTTGTGCTGCCCATTACATTACAAACCAGAGAAGAGGTCAAATTCTTCAGCAAGATAGCACTCATTGTCATACTTCAGCCTCCACATCAAAGTTCCTGAAAGAAGAGCAAGGTGCTCCAGAATTAGCCATCCCAGTCACCAGACATATACATTTTTGAGCATGTCTGGGGTAAGATGGAGGAGGCATTGAAGATGAATCCAAAGAATCTTTTTTTTTTTTTTTAGAATATGCAATAAGGTACATAAATTGGGATCATACCAATACAAAGAAACATCAACCAAAAACAACAAAAAACAAAACAAAAACAACAACAATAGTCAGGTACTGGTGGGTGCGTGTGCGTGCGTGTGTATAAAGGTCACTTGATGGACAGGTTAGAGTACATACATAAAGGACAATAACGGTCAATAAATGAAGCAATTATCACAGATATGAATAAAACAGATAGAAAGAAACCAGTCAGTGGTAAGAAGTAACAACGATGCAAGTAATAATGACAGTAAAAAGAAAGAAAGGACAATAGTAATATTAACTAAAAACAACAATAAATCACAAGTGCTACACCAACTACTACTTCAGAAAGTTACTAATATTAAAACTAATACTGCTGCTACTACAGCTACAACCATGACTACTACTACTACAATGTCTACTAATACTACTGATACTACTACAGCGTCTGCCACAGCTAATACAACAACAACAACAACATCTACTACCACTACTACTACTGATATTACTACAGCAATCACTGCTTCTACAACATCTATAACATCTACTACTGATACTACTACACCAACAATGACTACTACTACTACTACTACTACACCTTTACCACTTCTGATACCACTATACCAACAACATCAACTACTACATGAACCACTACAACTACTACTTCAATAATCAAAACTACAATCGATACTACTACAATGACTACTACTACTTCTACTACAACAACTACAATAACCTTAATAACGACATTGGTATAAATAATTATGATAATGAGGAGATAACAGGAGGACAAGTCAAAACAGTAATAATAATTATAAATGATAACAAAAGTAAAAGTAATACCATTAATGATAAAAGTGATGAGGTTCTAAAGGAATCCAAAGAATCTTGATAAACTCTAGGAGTCCTGCAAGAACGCTTTCTTTGCCATTCCAGATGACTTTATTAATAGGTTATTTGAGTCATTGCAGAGATGTATGGATGCAGTCCTCCAAGCTCATGGGAGTCATCCACAATATTAATTATTTTTCCACAGCACCATGACTTTATATTCTATACTGTACATTATTTCTGTTAAGTGACAAGACTTTTGTCTAAGTCAGACCACACTGTCCTAATTAAATAATTAAAAATCAAGACATGATCATTTTTTATTTTGTAAAAAAATAAGTGTAATCTAGAGGCCTTTCATTAAAGCCACTTCTGATACCATCCACTCACAGAAATATAGGTACAGGAGGTGTCATTGGGGTGGTACCTTTTCAGAAGGTACGAATTTGTAATTAATGCCTAAATTAATACCTCAAGGGTACATATTATTACCTAAAATGTACAAAAGTGTTACTCTTAAAATGTTTAGGTACTAATACTTGAGGTACCAATATGGACCCTACAAGTAAAAATGTGTACCTTTTGAAAAGGTACCACCCCAGTGACAGCTCTCGTACCTTTATTTCTGTGTTATTATTTGTTATTCCAAAAAATTGGATAGGTGACAAGTCTTTTGTCAGGTAGTGTAGTCAGAACATTCAAAACACCAACCAAAACTTTTTGATGGTCACCTGTCAACTATATTAATCAGGGCTCGAAATTGCGACCATTTTGGTCGCATATGCGCCCGAAAATTTATCTATGCGACCTCATAATATATCTGGGAGCATTAGTGCGACTGCAGATAATGGTTGTAGTGCGACCTGTTTTGATTTTTTGTAAAAACGTGCTGAATCGCTCTTCCCTGCCGCTATATTGGTTCATATTAGCTGTCATTCACTCACGGTATTCCGCTGTCAGATGACAGGGAAGGAGCTTTTATAACCACGGGAAATGCAAACGGCTGAAGAGTGAAAACTTAAAGCACACAGGTTTGCAAAACCCACCTAAAGTTGAGGCGCAGATGAAAGCGATCATGACACGTCGCGTGGTGAATAATGATCCGCCAGCTGAGATCAATTGAGTACACGCTTCTTGGAGAAGGTGCCCGAATCTCCATGCGTTGCATTCACTGTTATTGCAATCATTGCTTCAAATTCAGCATCATATTTAACCAATCATATACAAGACTAGATTAGAAGGATTGAAAACTTACTTTCACAAGCGAGACACAAACTGAAACCAAAACTTTTAAAGAGTGATAGAAGTGAGACTTTACTTACTTTCTCTTGTCTATTCCTTCTTGAGGTGTATATTATTTTTTTATTTATTTACTGATGACTGCTTTGCAGCTTTCATCATTGAATTGAATGATTTATTATAATCTTTTGTTTGTTTTGTAGCAGAAATATTATTTATTAAATTGACATGCATATAAAAACAGCAGCACAAAATAAATATTTCTTACTGCAATGCTTCATTTTTGTTTGATGCAAACTATACAATTATTTTTCATAAAGTAACAGACTTTTTATAGCAGATAACCTACATTCATGCACATTCAAGGCAGTATCATAATGAGAAATGGAATTCATTGTTACTATTATTGTCATTTTTTATCATCATTAATATTCTATGGCCTAATTATTAGACATTCATTTTGGAATTATTGCACACAAATATCAATGTCCTCGCAGCATTAGTTAGATAGTTGTTTCTAGTTTTTGTCAGTCCTGTTAATGTTGTTTTAAAATACAATAAATCCCTTAAAAAACAATTTGCAGCGGTGCTCATTCATTTTTGGTGGGTGCTCCTAAATTTTTTCTGGTGCTCCTAAAATTTTTTTGGTGCTCCTAAATATTTGAAGTTGTGAGCAACGGTGCTACCAAGTAAAAAATTTAATTTCGAGCTCTGTTAATTAATTTTTTTATACCCTGGTAGAAATTAGTGTCATTTCAAAGTCTATTTCAATGCTATGCAATGGCATTTCACATTTTAAAAAGACTGAAATATATATAAAATCTTACATACAAGCTTAATAATTCAACCATAAACAGGCGATACTTGCCATTTTAGTATCACTTTTTCAAATAATTTCTGTTCACATACTGAAATACTAGTTGCCCAAGCACAAGCAGAACTCCATAAAAACCCACCAGATAGAAAAAGTGGGCCACAAAAACTATTAGCACTTTCTCCAAAAATACAAAAAGAAGATGAAAGTATCTAGCGTCCAACCTTCAGCTTCTTATAAACCATTAAAAACAATGAAGTGGGTCAAAGACAAATCTCAAGTCCTGGGGCAAAGCCTGGCAGAACAGAGGGGGAAGAGATCAGGTCTATGCCCATGAGGACGAACCGGCAAACAGCAAACTGAGCAATTGAGGGGAACAGAAATGTGAGGGAGAACGATAAAAATAGAATGAAAAATTAGGTGTAGAACGACAGAAGAAATGAAGGAGCTTTGAGAAGGAAAAAAAAAGATGGAGTAGAGCAAAAGTACGGGTGGGAGAGAGAAAGAGAGAGAGCGATAGGCAGAAAGGTGCAAGGATACCAAAGAGAGATCGACCATCGAGGGCTTCTGACCCAATTCTGTCCCCAGCTAAATGCATAATCTCTAGAGAGAAAGAGTATGAGGTAATCTCTGCATGAAGGGGCTGCAGTAGACAAGCACACATATATATGGCTGCTTACTTTACCTGCAAGCCCAATGTTAGGGCAAAATCAGCCTTTTATGAGGAAGTGAGGGGTGGTTTAATTGTGGTCTAGTTTACAGAAATAGCTGTTGTCTGGATGCAAGGAAAATGAACAGAGCCTCTGCAGACTACAGTTTATAGTGGAGTGAATGTATAAGCACTTAGACACCCACAAAAAACATCAATACATAACATCAACTAAGAGCTGCCAAAACCAATAAAACTCAAATGCACATCCAACACGAGTAAAATCAAAAGAGCCTTTATGTGGAGGCGCACACATATTCATCCAGGGAACAACTTTATAGAGCACTAAAACAACAGGATGCGTTCATAAAACAATGTGGCGTGCTGTTACCCTCACTGACAGATGTGCTGCTCGCAAACCAACACCTGCTCTGTGCAGATCAAAGCGGGAAAATGTATAGCGAAAGGTCAGCTTTCAAAAATCATCCCAATGAAATGCCTCCATATTGACTTTTAAGTGGATCCTGAGTGGGATGCTCTCGAAATAATGTTGTTTAATCATGCAGGTTTCATTTTATTAGGGTCATTATACAGTATATTCTCTGTAGAATATCAGCATTCTGTAGCAAGTCTAGATTCATACTTTAGGTACCATAGTGTTGTGGAAGGTACCTTTACGAAAGTGTCCTAAAAGTGGTATGGTTCGCTATTTTGGCATTTATAACAGTGGAAAAAGAATTAAATGCGTTCTGTACTGTACTGTCACAAATCATACCACTAAGTTGAAACGAATCATAATTAGGCTTTATTTTAATAACATGAAACTTTCAAAAGCATTAATTCGCTTGTTAAGTCGTGACATATCGGTGACGTATGAAATTCCGGGTCCAAGCCGCTGCTTATTTGAATTGAGAAAATATTCGTTTATGACCACTTTTTAGTCATATCACACAATAAAATTAATTTTATATAAAATCATGGTGTGCACAACAGTCTCTGGACCGTCATCGTAGGGTTGTCACAATACTGGAATTTGATACCAATCGGTACTGAAATTTTAAAAATGTCCATGTCCCGCGAACATTTAAGCGATGTGGAGCATGCTTTTAAAAAGTGCTGATTTGCCATTGTGCTCATGTGCTCAAGGGAAATGACTGTAATTTGCCATGAAGGTCATCAGTTCACTGAACTCACCGCTATTTAGTGCATGTAACCACAGATATGAGGACATTAGACTGTTTTAAAGTCACATCGATCAGCTGGTTTGTTTATAAGCTGACATACTAAAAATCTGCTGATGAATCGCAGCTTTAAAACGCTCCAGTGTCCCTATATCTGTGGTTGCACACAGTAAACAGTGACGAGTTTGGTGTACTGATGGTCTTCACGGCCAATCACAGTCATTTCTGTTGGGCACATGAACACAATCGAAAATTAACGCCGTTTAAGAACGTGCTACACATCGCTTAAATGTTCACAGGAAATGGATGTTTTTAAAATTTCTGTACCAATTGGTATCGAATTCCAGTTTCGTGACAACCCTACGACACGCCAATATTTTAACAATTTATAAAAAAAAAAAATATATATATATATATATATATATATATATATATATATATATATATATATATATATATATATATATATATATGATTTTTGAAAGTATTACATCGCTTTAACATTTGATGAGCCTCCCTATACAGTTTGATATGGCGCTTAGACCTTAGAAGCAGCTTCGCGTGACGTCACACTTAACAGGTGGATAGGTTCGTGTTGAGTGGCATTTATTGCAATAGGTACCACTTTTTAAAAAATAGGAAATACGTCATTCTTGTGTTTATATGAACAAAGTGTTATACTTCACTGCAAAACACACAATGCACATATGATCCATTAAATCACAGTTGCTCTATTTGTAATAAAACTTCAGAGTAGTGTTAATTGACAAATTGCATGTTGTCTGAAACTCAGGCAAGGACATTATGTACAAGAGATTATTGATGACTGTGCAGGAGGAATGTTACTGTTCTACTTCAAACAACAGAGGCAGTCAAACTAGTTCTGCAAGCATTTTCTTTGCTGAAAACAAAAACTTGCAATGGGAAAAGAAGCAATGGAGAACAAGGGGCAACATCGAAACTTAACCTCTCAAAGGTTTCTGAATAGTGGAGACATCAAATATGTTTTCCCAAAGCACATAAGGAGAGAGTCTGTCACGCAGACACATAACACAAAATACAATCACATTGTCTACTCACCACTTTCTCTTCTTTCTGGTTGTCGGAGGGCTGCAAGCTCCACTCAATGTCCAAAGGCCCAGAATCATCAGAAGCAAGAGTAAATTGACAGTCCAGCTTCACACTCTCTCCGCTGGCTTTCTCAATGGATGTCTGACCAGTAGAGGTGATCTGTAGTCCACAGGCTGAGCCTGAGAAGAGCAGAAAAAGAGATCACAAATTTAAAAATGAAATATTTCCAAAAACCAATAGTTTAAACAATGCAAGTGCCTTGGGTTAGATAACATAGTTTTGTAATCATTATATAGTTTATGTCTCTCGCTTAAGTTCTACTTTAAGCTTGTGGAATGCAGCATTTTCGAGACAATGACTGATTTCTCAGAAGATTTGTATGGTGCATGACCTCATTAGGGCTAAAGATGAAGACATCTGACATCTATTCTTGCAATGAACATCATTTAGTAAATGACAAATAGCAGAGCAGAAAAATTTGGGGCTCTGATGAACCTCAGAAATAAAAGCATCTGCATGATGAAATTATACAGAAAAAGTACACAGTTACCAAATACTTATATTAACTGTTTCGAAAGCAGTTTCAGCGAGTTGACTCAGTCCTCTGTTATTTACAGTAATGCACAGCTGAAACTTCCAAACAAGAAAGACCAGTCTTTCAAAAACAATTAATAACAGCTAGAGTGCCTTTCCCATTAACATCACAATATTATAGAGGACACCTTGAACCACTAATCTAAGATCAGTCCCATGGAGGTTCTGTTTAGTCGGAACCAGGATAGTATATCAGTTGTTAAAATGACGTTTCAACACAAATAGTTGAATGAAGGTAAACTGTGTGATACACCAAATTTAATACGAGAGAACTTTTTAAATGTCACACCTATGACAGTGTGCAAATTTCCCTTGGGCATCTCTAGTGCTTTGATTTGTGGGACTAAAAATTGTACCAATGTGTATTGCACAAGGAATACTGAATCACATGAAAAGCGACACTGCAGTCAACAAATTAATACTGCTGACATGGGCCATTCAAAAAATCCCCCATTAGCAGTAATATATGCTCGTTTTCCCTGTGATCAAAGTAATTCTTTAAATGAATGGATCCTTTGGTGACCCTGGCTGAAGGCTGCATTTCATTTAATTTTAATTAATATAGCCAGCTCTCAAGCTCAGATCAGGGCTGTGTGGAGGACATGACTTCATTCAATCACCTAGGCCTACTCTCTCCATCTGGAGCCATAAATCTGCTACTAAAGCCTTCGGTGCTGTGCTCCACTACCACGCTAATCATAACTGCTTTTACTGCACTTTCTTTTTCATTCAAGATTTATAGAACTAAAGATCACTCATTTTTTTCCCAAAAAGTAATGAATCAGTCTAAAAATGTGTTACTACAAACCCAATCCATACAACCATTATTTAAAATCTATTTTTAATCACCTTGAATGGCGCACTTGTGAAATGAAAATTACACATAACAAATAAGAAGCTGTCAGAGCTCAGATGATAAATTAAGCTACCAATGAGGAAAATGTGATTAAATGGGTCTCATGTCAGTGTGCTACAAGATAATCTCCATAAGTAAAAAAACGAAATAAAGCAACAAACATTTCAAATGTAAACGGAGGTTTGCTACTGTTAACAGGGCCCGAAGTTAACCTTTTTGCTTGGTAGCACCGGTGCTCCTAACTTTAAAAATTTAGGCGCACCCACCAATTATGAACACCGTTAAGCATATGCAAGATCTACAAGTCTCTTTCTGTATGAGAGATTATGCAAGTTATATACAGTATGCATTTTCTTTTGAAAATCAAAATATATATATATTTTTAAAACTCCAACATTGAATCGTAAGTCAGGTGAATCATTACATCCCTATATCTGATCATAAATGCATGGTTTGCATCTTTCACATTTTGAAATTCTACATTTTACACTTCTAAATGAAGAACTGCTCTTGCTACAATATTCTATTTGTTTGAACTGCGGTTGAAATGTGTTGGATGCCTCTAATTATAAATGGCAGCAGATACTTCAGCCAATAACAAAGTGAATAAACAAACTGTATATGTGCTCATATATTTGCACTTGTTGCCTGAAAAGAAATTTATTTGCTTGTCAAAGAAATATAGCAGAGTCAGCCTTGAAAAAAGATCAGCCCATCACTACATGGTGGAAACAGAAAAAGCAAAGAGTAAGCCTGCATGCAAATATGTAGATTAAGAGAAGGAGAGCAGATATTAATCAAAAACAGACTCAGGATTTGCTGCGTGGCCAGAAACACATGTAAATTCAACACCACATAAACAAGAGACATGGAAAAGATGATGCTACACAACTAAAGTCTGAAGTTCAAAATGCACTTCTAGTCACATGACCAGCTCAATCTCAAGCATAATGGACTCCAAGCATGTGTGTCACGGGTAAGGGGGGCCCTTTATTTCTAAGAATATCCATCTCCACCCAGCTCCTCTTGACCTCCACCAGCTGAGCATGACACAACAAATCAATTTAAAGCAATTTAACCTACAAGAATGAGGCCAAAAAAGACCACCTCAACACACTCTCCTCTCTCTGTGCCCCATTTTTTATCTCCTATTCCCCTCCAAACTCTCCTTACGTCGGTCCCGTGAGCCCGGGCACTAGTGATTGCGGACCCCCTTTGTGCTCTTACAATAGGTAGAGAATCCTGTCTCCTGGCAACACATCCTACTGAGAATGTCTGAGAGGGGATGAGCGAAAAAGGGGGAAGGTAATACAGATAAAGAGAGAAGGAATGAGCGACACAAACAAAACAAAAAAGTGGGGGAGGCTGAGTGAGAGTAATGGTTTGGTGTGAAAGTGAAAGTCAATAAAAGACTAGCAACTATGATATTTACAGCCATGGGCCGGTATAAGATTCTGACGATATGATAACCTTGGATAAAAATATCATGGTTTAATGATATTATGGCATTGTGATTACAGCTCCAAAATAAGTTCTTTTTAGGGTGCTTTCACACCTGTAGATTGATTGTTTTGTTCTGAAACAGGGAGTAAAATTGTTACAATGTTGCTCTTTGTTCTTGGTGGTGTTTGCTTTCCCACGGCAAAATATCTCAATGGACCAAATTAGCTAAAACAAGTCATGAGTGAGTAAACTCTCCTCACATTGGTCAGAGTTTCAGGGTTTATTTTTTCCGGCTCAGCTGTCATGAGTCCTTATTTTATATTATGGCAATGAGCAAAAAGACATTATAAGCAAAAAGGTGGACTTTAATTTTGAATGGTGACACCCACAGACATGGTCGCCAAATATAAATCAGAGGTAAGACTTTCTCATGCACAGCCTTGGATAGAATTATGCATTATAGGCTTTACATTATATAGAGAAACAACAGATAAACTAAGACTGCAGTTCGGTCAATTTTCCTACCTGATAAACAGCACTGTGTAATATTTCAGTATGCTTTAACTTTCGTGTTTGACATGAAACGCATACTGTATTTACCAGTAGAAATGATGGCATCCGGCCTTGCTCGTAGTTCTCTCTGAATTTAGCCATATATGCATAATGCAATGTGATTACTGGATTAATATATGCCAAACGAACCACGCTAACTGCACGGAAATGCATCAGGTTCTGAAACAAAAGTCTAGATAAAAACAATTCCGCTCCCGGCGGAAACCCACGCAAACACGGGAGAACATGCAAACTCCACACAGAAATCTTCTTTCTATATAAAAACCTGTATTTAATTTTATGATGAGACTAAAATGTAACCGTGATCCTTTTACTTTAAATGTATATAATTATTATTATTTTTTTTAATTTAAGTATTACGAGATGCACCAAATTTTTGGCTGCAAAAAATTTGTCTAAAAAACCTGAACTTTTTGTGCCAGAAGAGAAAAATGGCCAAAATATGAGCCAATGACTATGTTTACAAGACTATGTATAAGACAGTATTAATATGTTTACATGCATTTTGAATGTTCCTTTCATGATCCCATTTTACATGTTATAGCCCATAATTCGAATAATGTCACTGATACACCACGCTATCAATGTTTCCAGGGGTCTCATGTAATTTCGGGTGCTGTGGCTTTACTTTATATTCAAACAAAAGAAAGATCTCCGAAGATGCTTTTTCAAGTTGTAAAGAAATCTGTGTTTTTGAAATTAATGAAGACAGCAGAAGTCAATGATTTATTTTAATTATTTAGTCTGACATGTTTACTGTTTCAAAGTGCTTTAAATAATTCTTAAAGTAAAACTGATTGTCTTTAACAGGGAAAAAAGTTTGTTTTTACCCAGACATTTAAAATTAACCAATTTTGGAGCAGCAAATACAATAACCATGAAACCGTGATATTTTTATCCAAGGTAATCATACCAACAGAATCTTCTAACAGTGAACAAACTCTGCATTTCATGGTGCAGGTGTCTGAAGTCTTTTATTTACCGACTCGGTAGGTGCAGAGAATAGTGTCAAACAGCCATGTGTGTATGGAATATCCTGTTGCAAATTGCGGTGAAAAGTCCTACATGACATGGTAATAGTTTGATGAAGGTGTTTACATATCTGTACTGCACTTCAACAATGCGACATAAATAGGTCTACCCCATGTCTTAATTCGATTTTTGTTTAGTTCGATTATGCCTTTAGTCGGATTAAGGTAATCAAAAATCATTGTTTACATTATAGACTCTTAATCAGAGTCCTAATTGTATTATTGTACATGTAAATGTACTCAATATAAGGTTATGCTGCGATGCACTGCACAATTTTGGTGCATCCCTATTCAGAAATAGTATTATTATAATATAAATACGCATATAATTCTATTTATTATATTTTTGATTAAGATTATCCCAAATGATTTTAATAATAAAATTGTCATTTATTCAAATCACAGAAAAACTAAATACTACTTTTTTAAAAGCATAAATACTACTATTTCTTCTAACATCATGCAGTAAAGAAGCCAGCAACCTAACAATAGACAAAATGTGTGCAGGCATTTCTGAATATGTTCAAGAGAGTCAAAAGCTTTTTTCATGGCAAGTGAAGGACATTTATCAATTATAAGAACACTGATAAAATCATGTGTATGACACATTTCCACTGCTGAAAGTCAATTCAGCGTTATCCAAGCCACACATGGGAAAGGAAAGGTCACGCCTGCATACGTGATATGCAACAGGAGGAAAATTTGAAAGAAATCTTTCCACAATGACAAAACCGAAAACACAGCTTAGTCGATTCCTCTGGCGGACAGAGCACAGTTCATGTATTTCAAAAGCTAACAGGATTGTTCTACATATCAGCATGTGCGGCTGCTTTGAATGCAGTACAGCAGAACTTGAATTGTAATTAGGTTGTCATACGAGGATGGCTGAAGTACACTGTAAAATCGCAAACTGAGCGCTCTCTCTCTCTCTCTCTCTCTCTCTCTCTCTTGCACATAAACTCTCATTTCAGAAGCAGCAGCGAAGTGCAAGTTATTTTGGGGTTCCGACAGTAGAAGACAAATGACAAAGCAGAGTGTGACAGCTCTATAGAGGATTGTGGCATATGTGGCATATTTTCCAGGATGGGTGGAAGGATTAATGCTAGCAGATAATTCCCATTTAAAATACACTGCAGACGCCAGCTAGTTAAAAAGCACTCTTCACCACAGCATCTCTCTCTCTCTCTCTCTCTCTCTCTCTCTCTCTCTCTCTCTCTCTCTCTCTCTCTCTCTCTGAGGAGAGAAAAGCCTGAACATGTTAGAATTTATGTGGCTGATGTTTTTTAAGAGTCAAACATTTGACTTATAAAGTAAAATAAAGCATATTATGAGTAATGGACAGACAGTGAACTCATCTACTTTGTGACAATTAAACAATCATTTAAGATATATTCAGGATGTGTCCCATAAACCTGCACTTAATTCACAAAAATAAAAAAGGCTACACTTCAGCATTGCAGCATATGTACTACCCTAGTTTAGTGCGAACACTGTTAATAAAGTGCTCATGCTTTTCCTCATTTGAATGTTGTTTTGGAAAAAGGCATCTGCTAACATTTTTCAGTCAAATGTATTTTTGGTTTTCCAGCAACTATGTCTCCTAAAAACATTTCAGTGCCAGACTTGTTACTGAATAAATTGAACAGGAAATGAAAAGGAAAGAGAGGAAGTTGTTGTTAACCAGCAGCATGAAGTGCACAGTTAACAGGTCCCTTATCAGTGATGAAAATCTTTGATGCTTTAATCAGCCCCCCTCTGACTCTCTCATGTCCTCAAGGAATGAGAGGCTGTTTATCTATCATCTTTTAAGGTGCCTGAACCAATGAGCCATTTCTCTTAGCATCTGCTTATCATCTACTCCCTCCTCCGCTCCTTTTCTCTCTCCTTCAGACAAAGAGCTAGTGACCTTTCCTCTCCTCTCTTCTCCCTAACCATGAGACAGACCCAGTAATGAATGCAGAACCATTTACATTTTTTCCCAGCCCACCCTTAGGTCACACCTCCCCCATCACAAATAGCGCAACACTTTCCCATAGTGGGAATATCCTTTGCCTATGGATAAGTGTTGGAGGCATTTTAAACCAATTTAAACTAACAATTGCTTACTTTTTATAAGTTTTGACCATTTAACGCACATTACAGGAGTTGGAAACGTATGTGTACAGACACATTGTGTTTCTTCAAGTGTCATCATCATCAGCTAAAACACTGGCATCCACAACACAGGTTTTTTTTTTGCTTGTTTTGCAGATGGATGAATGAGTATTGTTTTGACAACACTGTCATCTGTTTTCAAAAGAGCAAAGGAAAACCTTCCCATTTTTAATGCAATGTTGTTGTATAAATATTCATTTATTTCATGCTGGAAACACACAATGTGGTTTTCTATCCTGCTGTTAGGTAAAGTAGAAGAACTATTTCGAAAGCTATGGCGATTCAGAAAACAAAAGCTTTGTAATGCAACTGCAATACAATATACACATTACAAACAAATATAGGCACAAACACCCTATATTTTGTATGATAAATTGTCTCACAAAAATCTGGCAAACAACAGGTAAAATCATTAAATTATTATTCACTTAATAGTTAAAAAATATTATTGTGTCAAATTCTGTAGAGAGTAAAAATGACTGGATTAGGATTTTTTTCCACTGTTGTGTTTTATAAATAAGAGTGTTTTTTTAATTATCTTAAATGAGTCATAACTACTTTTCATACAGTAAACATTTTTGCTGTGGTTTTCTGTACTGCTTTTTAGAATGGTTTTAAACAATGTAAAGTTTTTTTTTTTTTTATACAGCAGGAAATAACTGCCTATTGGTGGATGAAGGCTGGGCAGCACAACATATAGGGCTGGGCCGATAATCGCTATTATATTAAATCGCGATAGATTTTGTGTTGATAACTAGGGGTGTGCGATTAATTGACATCGAATCGCAAATCGCAATTAATATTAATGAAAAACAGCACGTTGATAATATGGGAATATCTTGGTTTCAAAGTCAGACACAAAACAAAACCAGGTAATTTGCAAGACATGTCACAGAATTGTTGCCACATCACATGGAAATACAACATCCAGCACCTAAAAAAGTACCACAGGCTGCTATACAAGAAGCGTTTTGCTAAAAAGTCAACTAAAAGTATTGCAAGTGACACTCAATCTAGTAGCAAAGTAATTTCAGAGTTGCTTGCTAATATAAGTTGATATCAGTTCAGTTCCTTTTTTAACCAACACTCACTGCAAAAAACTAAAATAAATAATAATAATAATGATAAAAATATTAATTAGCAATTATATTTCCCCAAATTGCACAGCCCTACTGATAATAATGATAAGCTCTGGACCTTTTCACTCTATATTGATCTAAGAGCCTATCCCACAGCAGGAATATACAACAATAGGAATCTAGAAGTGTGTTCATATTAGAGATGTCTTGAAGTTCCAGCAAAAATGATCCGCGACCGAAAAAGTGTTATGCCATTTAATGGACCCTCTAATTTTTGTGGCTTCAGTCATTTTTGGGGTACTCTTTTAAATTTGGAAACATTAACAACTGATTTCGAAATATATGGAAATATGGAAAATAATTCATCTAGATTGCATTTTTGCCATAACGCCCAACCGTGTAGTGATTTTATTTTTCTGTCATAAATATTGCGATATAAATACAGTTTTACAAAATATTTTGAAAAGCACTATTTAATTTGAATTTAATGTAACATTTTCTGGGGAGTCTAGTATTCATTGACAGAAATTGAATAAACACATAAAACACAAAACATCCATTTCTTACTTGCTTGCTCTCAATTCTAGTCCAATTTTTTTTTTAAATCAAGTAAAAATATGAATAATAAGAAATAAGTCAAAATTTACGAGCTAAAAATAAGCAAAATTATCTGCCGGGGGTTAAGGGGAAAACAATCTTGTTTTCTCTTTGAAATGTAGAAATGTGGACTAGAAGCCACACACACACACACAAAAAAAAAAAAAAAAAAATTTAAATTAAATTCAAATTCAGACTGGTCAGACTCATTATTGCACATCTTGCAATGTGACTATTGCAGATGCACGCATTGTGATATCGATGCTGAAACAATATATCGTGCAGCCCAAGCTGAAAGCATAAATAAACTAACCAAAACACAAATCAACATGGACAGGGTCGGGAATGTGCAAAACTTGAAAGACAAGAACTCCAATTCTGCTGAACTCTTTTCTACAGGCACTAATTCTGTGTGAGTTTATTAATAATGCATTCCAAGTAACTCACCATTTAACCAGAAAAGTGTGCATGTGATCCACTGAACTAAAACAATTGACAAGATTAGAATTTGGATAAATAGAGTGAATCACACAGGTATGGAAAACATAACGATAATCAAGATCTCAAATGTAAGCAGAACCCAATCAAGCAGACTAGATAGAACAACCCTATCACAATTCGAGTAACACAAGAGTATCATGTGTCTGGTCAGTACTTGCTGAAGCGACAGACTGCTGATTCCACAAATCTCTTCAGTCTACTGGGATCTACACTAATCTAGATATGCATTTATGTCTATACAGTCTGTCTCTCTTTTTTCAATCTGTTAGACAAACTCTTAGTTTATAATACACAACTTGAGCAATCTACAGACACACCCAATCGGAACTAAATCCACCATGTCATGTCATGACCATGACCTCTTTCATCTGCATTACATATCAAAACTATTCCCACAACAACTAAACTCAAAGCAGCTTAAAAATAAAACTGCTGTTTTGGATCCTTTTCTGTTGCTCTTTTTGTTTTTTAAATTGTAAAAATTGTAATATATTGTCAATGCCAATAGCGTAGTGGTCGAAATATAGCACCCAGGTGCTTGCGGCAACCAGAGTTTGATTCCTAGCTTAAGGTTGTTTGCTGATCCTTCCACTCTCTCTGCTCCCCACATTTTCCTATCTTTAAATCTCCACTGTCCTATAAATAAAAGTTGAAACCCCAATAAAAATTATATACGAGCAATTTTAGCATTATGGATGTGACAATTGCAGTAAAAACAAGATGAATTGACAAAGAAAGTAAGTTAACATTATATTAAAACATCTGTTTCAATTTTCCAGAACAACTCATCAAGGATCAGAAAAATATCTGTAAACATTTTTGATATTTTAAATAAGGAAAATAAACATACTGTACGTTATGGATGTGACCAAAAAAGTTTGAGTTTGCAGTATACAACATACTTTGTAGAAATTTTGTGAATTAAAAGGCACAACCCAAAAGAAATAATGCTAATCGAAAGGATAAATGTTGGCTCACTATAGATCAAACATGATTAACTTTGTTTTATTTTACATTTTTGGATTTATGAAAAAAAAAAAAGTTTCGTTATGGATTTCACATCTCTCCGTTATGGATGTGACAGATGTGAAATTGTCACTCGTGTGACTTTGGTAAACAAATAAAGAGTTTGTTTAAAAACATCGACACAAACACTTGAGTATTTATAAAGTACAGTTAAATACTTGCTTACACAAAAAACAGAAACAATTGCGGTATTTTGGTGAAAACTTTTTCATGGCAAGGTTGACATTTGTAATATATGTAATAATATAAAATGTAATATATTATAAGTGAATCCAGTGAAAAAGTAGCAGAATTAAAATGTAAAATTAATATTCATTTAAGTGCTGTATTGTATGTTTGCAAGTTTTGTCCCCAACAAACCCTATAATGTCACCTGCGGTAGCACCTAAAGGCAGAGGAAAATGTTAAACATCCCACAGGAAGTTGGACTTCTGAAGATGCTAAGGAAGATAGAAGTTACGTGGTTGTAGGGTGCCATTACAAAATAACGTTAGCTCATTATGTTAGATTTTACAGCCTTAAAACATATAATAATAATTAAAAAAAAACTGACTACTTCACGGATTTCGCCTATTGCGGGTTATTTTTAGAACGATTAACAAGGGACAACTGTATTCAAAAAACTAACACTAACAAACTTTGTTCAGTACTACACAGCCAACGTTCACACGGCAGACATTACATATATAAAGCATTTAAACTAACTGTTAACACATTAAATGACCGTTTAATTGAGTGCTACAACACCAATCGAATGTAAAACCAGCACACATAATCCTACACTCACACATGCACACAACGTCTTGAAGTTCTCACGCATGTCTTTAATGATTTTAGAGGGGCCAAAAGAGCAGAGGGCTCAGACTGACAGAGCGTGAATATCATTCTAGAACATTCTCTCCTGAACCGCAGAGCTCAATTAAGGATTAAAGCCCCCCAACTCGTTTGGCAGTAACGAGGCCTCTTCTCAGAGTTATTAGCAATGGCCACATATGAAAGAAGAGGTTAGTCTATAACAGTCATTGTGGCTGACTTCTCAAAAGCTTAATGTAAATAGCATGGTTCAATTCTGACCACAGCAAGAATGTCAAAAGAGCTTGAAGGAGAGAGTGAGTGGTTTTAGAGCGAAATATGGAGTAGCAATTTATTCCAACATTGCAAGTTCACAAATCCCCTGTGTAGTTAGTGCTCTCATCACCAATCCAGGGAATCCTAGAGTTTTGTTTCCAAGAAGGGATACAAGCTCATCCCAGTGCTGATTATACCACCAAACGCAACCGCTCAGAAACAAATGTATTAAATGAACCTCCATCTTTATGTGCAGCCTCATTTAACTAACAAAATAATGAATAGGCCAAATATGAACAATCCAATGAATTTATTCAAGCGTGCACACAGGAACTACACACACTGTAATTGCTCAACTATAATTAGAAGCTTCAATGTAGGCACACATGCATATACACAGCTTACTCAAAGCCTGAAAAACAAACTACGGGAATTTAATATTAACAGAACGCAGATAAGCAGACATACACACAGGCGTACACGCATTCTGTTTAATAATTTACTGAAATCCTTCCTGATGTAAGGGAGAGGTATCACTCAAACCACTCAGGTCACCATATGGGTCAGCCTGCTCTATGAGATCAGCATGAGAAAAAACATAACACCAATTTCTGTGAAATCTGAAAAACATTGAGGATTTACATTGTGCACTACTGTTCAAAAGCTTGGGGTCCGAATTTTTTAAAAATAAATAATTTATTTAAACTAAATTTCATAATACTCCCCTTTTTAATTGTGTTTTTGTTGTGTATATTCCTAATTCAGATTGTCTGTGGCAAGGTTGGGAGGCAGATAAAGAGTCTGTATTATATTCAGCTTTATACTGTATAGTTACCCCAGCAGAACCAGCCGGTAGTCCCCAGGTTAGGCACGAGACGATAACCGTTTTCAATGTATATCGTGGTTTGAAAAAGTCAAGGTTTAAAAAACCAGCAACATTTTCTGTTATACTGTTCCTAAGGTATGTGTAAGATTTTTTATTAATTAATAACGTGTTTTCAAAACAAATGAAGACAGCGGAAGACAAGGACTCATTTGATCCTTTAGCCTGACTTGTTTCTAAAATATTTGAGATGTTTCTCAAAATAAAATATATTAAAAAGAACACATTTTAGAGCAGCTATCACAATAGCATGAAAACGTGATATTTATATCCATGTCAGAATCTTATCACATCAGGTCACAGACAACTAACTCACACAATCAGAGAAAATAATTACTCTATGAACAGAGTTTAGTTTAGGATTAAAATGGTAAATTTTTTTTTTTTTAGACACAGCATCTGCATGTCCTGCCTCAGGCAACAACAGTGTTTATTTTCATCTACAGAATATTGCATTTCCAATAATGGCTCCAGCAGGAGCCTGGCAAACTGTGAATTTGATAAAACGTTTGTCTGTGTAAATCAATAGCACTTGATAATAGATAAGTGACATTGTCTGTATGGGCACAGAGCCATTACCAATGCTGTACTGAAACTGACCTCTCCACGGATGCGCATCTGACTCTCAATTGCTGGAACATGTTGAGCGTCCTGGATCAAAAACATTTTTCCAACAGGGATTTTAAAAAGTCTCGACTCAAACCATCCATAAACGAATAACAACTGTCCATGAAGCATTGCAAAGAGCAATTAAATTTAAAACCACTGAGAAAAATGAATAATGGTGGCTGATTGTTTATATAGAAACAAAATTTCACAATATGGAGATAGATTAAAAAAAAAAAACAATTTTCTTGGGTATGATCGGCCAACAAGAAGTGTTTTTTATTTGATTAAATTTTTAGAGACTCATGAATGACTATTTTCAGGAATTGTGCAGTTAAAAAATTAGAAAACAAATTAAAACAGATCAAAGGGTTGATTTTTTTTTATAATGTATTTTTTTTAAGTGAATTCATTTATTGACTTCTAGAATCGGATTACACTCTATATACTGTACTCAGTCACATACCTCACATATACGTGCATTGGAGGGCCACAAAAACACTGTGAGAGTTACAAAGTGTCACTTCACCTTTGGAAGGAAAAATATTATTCACTGATTGAAAGCTAACCATTTTATTCTTCAATTTGTAGGATATAAAGTGAGACGAATTTTATTTCTATTGATCCATTCAGTCCCGCTGACAGCACAAATATGCAAATAAGATTATTAACCCATGGTATAGGTCAATTGTGACCAATTTATGTCAATTGTGAAATGTTAGAATAATAATACCTATTATTAATTTTTAATAGTCAACCCTGTGTAATCAATGAGCACTGTGAAAATGGCAATTAAGATAATACAGGTTTACATTTACCTGCTTTTGAGAATAACCCAGAGTTAACATTTTTATATGTGAAAAGCCATTTTGTTGGCTTATGATGGAAGCTTCTACGGCACAGGATATTAGTTTTAAACATTTTGATTTGTACCTCATTCTAAATCTGTTTTCTGGCAATAAGACAGTCTTCCACTGTTCCGGGTGCTCTTTATGAAAGGGACAGCAGGACAGTAAAGATAGGACTTTAGTCACTAGTGAGAGCACTATCAGATCACACCCAGCGCTGCTGATAACACATGTCGGCTGCAGCCCACAGAGATTCTGCATAGACCACCACATATGATGGGAGCGATTTCCCACATGACACACAAGCAGGAGTAACAAACCAGCAGGTGTGTTGAGCGCACCTCTGTGTGCTTTGCTCCCTCAGGCTCAGCAAGTCTGTCAGGCTCTATTACTGAGGGAGAAACAGATGAAAAGTGGGAGAGAGAAAAAGCCTCTCTGCATGTCAAACATTAAAGCACATGCCATTTCCACACAGCAAAGCTTTCTAGATCAATCTAAAAATTGTTTAGAGAAAAAGCTTTACCTGCTGATGAAAAAACTCAAATGAAGATGGACACTCTGGATTGCTGTGAAATGGCACTCTTATCAGCAGAGCCGAATGACAGCTGAGCATCTGGACTGCAGAGATAAATACTGTAAAACTGCACTAACTGTACCGCTGGATGTGCATGAGCGGGTGAATATGATATAGCAGCAAGGTCTGCTTTAAAACAACTGAATATGCATCACACAAGCCTGCTGTGGGGCACAGCACATTGTGTGGCACTACAGACACATGCATAATCCAATCTGAGGGTCTCTCAACATCCAACAGGCAATAGACCAGTCAAGCTGCAAAAGGAGCTTGATGTATGAAATTCACTTTGCTTTCGCCTTGAATTAAAAGACTTCTCTTAACCAAACAAAAAGTAACATTTCAGAAAAAGAAACCTCTGCAAATGCAGATTTATCTGTGCCTGTACGGTTTCCCAGTTATTTTGTTAACAGCTTGCCATCCTCCACAACAGCACCTTTAATTGTATCATTAATTAAATGCAGCACTATTCCAAGCAGTCTCTACATAAAATGACTTATCTAAGAATATATCTGTCAGAACAGCTATTTTTGGACTTGTGGAAGCATGTATCTTGTAGTCTGAGAATCTTGTCTTCTACTTTATGCATTAGCATCAATTACAACATCAAATTTAAACGAATAACCTTCAAATCATCATCTTGATCCAAATTATCAGTATAGCACTTGGGGGGAAAAAACATTAAATTGTTATGTAAAAACACTGCATTTGATTTTGTTGATGTTTGGAGGACAATATGAGGACAACGTAGTGGTGGAAGCCTTCTGGGTAGATTCTAGCTCACATCAGGACTAGCATCCAGCCCACACCTAGACATGTTTACACAGATACAGATGACCTTTTCAGTCAAATATTACATGTTTAAAATAGATCAGACTTTCTAGAATATTGATATTTATTAAATCTATTAAAAAGAAAAAAAGGTACATTTGCAGGTGCGAAAATTTTTGAGGGGGGGAACATATTCATCCCAGGGCTGGGTTATTAATCGAATGAGAATGTCATGCCCATTTTGTCAGTAAAGCTTGTTCTAGTAAACCTCCAATATGTGCGTTTAGATGGAGCAGCATTTTCTACAGTTCAGGGCTCGAAATTAACTTTTTTGGTAGCACTGGTGCTCCTAACAAAAATGTAGGCACACCAGAAAAAAATGTAGGTGCACAAACCAAAATTTATACCACTGTTACCTTAAGTTTTATATTAACAGAATTATTGCATTTGAAGACACACTAATCAAAACAAACTAACAAAAAAAACTGCATGCGTCCACTGGCCCTGCACGCACTGCTTGTGGTAAATGAGATGAACGATAATTAACGATAATAACTGTGCTGTTCTCATGGTGTCTGATATTGCACAGATGATACTGAAATATAACTTATTTGGATACGACATCTTAATAGCAATAACGGATCTTTCACGAGCTGCATTATTAGCTTAATCTCTGTAAATGCATGCTCTTTTGCAATGGTGAATGTGGTGCCAGTCGCATGACTGACAGCACTGTGACGAATAAATAAAGGATTAAATGACGTTAGAACATCTCGTGCTTAAAATGTGTAGATGTGGCAAACCCTGTTACCTGAAAAATCTATCCAGCTGCCTTATGGTGAACGGCTTTAGTCATTTTCAAAGCAGCTTTAACCCACTGGAAGTCTTTTATCCACTATTCGAAAAGTGTAAATGGTGGATTAACATTCACCACTAATCAGGTGTAGCATTATTTACTAACTTATTTACTAATTTAAGGTGGTTTCTAAAGCAAAACGTCAGTGTTATTTCCATTCTCTCATATCCAGACCTTTACATTTTCATGGTTGTAGCCCTGTCATCTAAATTGAGTGATTGACAGCTGATATTAACCAATCCATTTGCGTTGTGTTGTAGAACATTGGGCCAAAAGATGAGCTTGAAGGCGGTTAAGCTTTGCGGGATTTTGTTTACTGCAGCAAGCTGACATGCATATGGCGTTGTTTAGTGCAAAGATGCATTCTACATGAATTTCTCCTACATGTGCGCACGCGGTGAACATTTTGCAGTGAAAACTGGTTGCACAGCAACAATTTTATACACTCACACAAATGCTCCCAAATATATTTTGAGGTCGCATAGATAATTTCAAAATTGTCTAAATTTTCGACCCCTGCAGTTGTAGTTAGCTGATATCCAAGGAAAAAGAATAGAAATTCTATTTAATGGATTGATAATAACATCAAGATAATTATTCTGCAATTATGACAGCTGTTTGTGAAGTTTCTAAAATTATCTGTGGCTCTGTGTAGTAAATACTGCGAGTAAATTTGCTTTAAACTCACCTTATAACTTGTCATGTGTTGGAATGAATTCTTCTGTGAGATAATATTATAGTCGTTATGTTTAAGTCACACTAAATCAATGAATCAACTAAATATTTTTTTTCAGCTTTTGTGGTTTCAGTGAAAACGCCCTCTGGCTTTCAGGAGATTTACAACAGACTTTACATTTCTTCTCTGACAAGATGTGCATTACAATAGCAGCTTTGGTCAGTCGTGTTAGCAATCCAAGTTCAATGAAACCACCCTGCCCTAAATTCATCAAATTAAAACAACGTAAAAGCAATCTCATATTCCAACTATAGCAAAAGGCTGTAAGCCCGCACAATATGCACGCTCATATGTACACGTACACAGCCAAACAAACAAACTAGAAGCTTCTTGGCCTTCCATCTAAAAAGGTTAAGTCAGGAGTGGTCAAACAGACAGACAGCTGTCTCTCAGCTTAAAGATCAGTCAGGTTCAGACAGGCAGCTCAGTTCAGTAATCCCAATGAAAGTGTCTGATCTCAACTAACAGGCTTTCATTCACAAAAAGGAACGTCAAATTAAAGAATCAAAGAAAGTTTGTGATCAGAGACAAAAGATGCGCAAGATCACCAAAGTGGGCATATTTACCAAATTCTTTGTATATTTTTGTTTATGAAAGAATATGTACAAAAGATATATTCACTTTATTATTATTACTTTATTATTATTATATTCACTGTTTATTCACTTTACTAGTGTCCCTTTGAATGCTCAATAAAAGAATGGAGTGTCAAGTTGTCAAAAGACCCATCTGAATGCAGAATGATTCAAAAGCACAACTGTTTTTACACTTAAAATTCCATTAACACTGTACCTTTTTAAACCACAATAGGATGTGTGATACAAAAAAGGCCCGGAATTAATCTTCATCTAAATCACGCTGCAAAACATATTGAATAAATAAGTCAAGCAGAACGACAGCATGGCTTTGGAAAAATGACATGCCAAAGCAATACACTGTGACAAACATTTCTAATGAATTGGATTTTACAGAAATCAAACCTGACGTTTCATTTAAAATATTGTAACAAAGACCCCTCCAAAAAAAAAAAAAAAAAAAAGTAATTTTATTTTGCATCCCTGGAAAGCTTTTGACTTTAGATTAGGTGTGTTCTGCAATGAAAAGTGCATGCGAGGATCCTTCTAGGATACTAAAGGAATTCACATTCTCACCAGTAAGGAAAGTAGGACACGCACAAAATAAAATACCCTGAATAAACATGGCTTTCCTCAGAATGCACAAGAGAAATACAACCATTAACCTTCTTATACAAAACCTACAATCAGTTTCCAAACATGTCAAGAGGCTCTAGAGAGTCTTCTCATGTGTAATGGTAAATGCCAAATCACTGTAAACACTTGAAAGAATGAAGCAAAATGTCAAAGTTCTCATTTTTATTAAAGGTGGAACATGCCACTATGTGGAACCACAAAGGATTGTTTTAATGTGTTTGTATTTGTGTCAGATGAGAGCATACCAGAGTAAAACACTAAATCTGAGGATTACAGGTCACCTAGTGCCGAAATGCATCACTTTATACAGAGCAAAAAGGATGAGGTGGAAAAAAGAGAAAAGAAAGAGAGAATAAAAATACTCAGAAGCAGATGTAAATCGGCATCAATAAATAAATAAATATATATATATATATATATATATATATATATATATATATATATATATATATATATATATATATATATATATATATATATATATATATATATATATATATATATGAACACCACTGTCAATAACAATAGCAAAAGAGTTTGGTATGCATTTTCCAAGAACATCTAGTTGAAAAACATCTGAACTTTTCTGAATGGTGTGAGCACATCATGATTCATGTAAGTAGAACCAACCAATCTGCTTCACACTTTGTATGGAAAATATACATTTCAGTAACGGCAGACTAATTACCTCAGACAAAGACAGCACATCAAACACTGCAGTTTTACTTTTCTCCATTAACTTGCATCGGAACTGCCGCAATGGTTTGTCTGTTTGTCATCCTCTGAAAAAAATGGCTGATGGTCGCCTAGTTATGAGAGATGCTTGACACTCAGGTCAGAATAACAACACATGCGAAAATACCTGCTGTATAGCAGCAGTAAGGAGATTGTAAATAGAAAAAGGATGCAAGGATGTCGCCGAAGTGGCTTTTTGGTTTATTTTCTAAATCATCCCAGCCACCAGCACCCCATCTGAAAGATTTTTTAGCATAAGGGGTAAAAAGTCATTTAACTTCACAATTTGTATTGTTGTAATATGTATTTAAACATGATGATTAGTTCCTTAACTTGAAAGCTCAGATTTGATCATCATAATTGGTTTTGTTCACAGAGTTTGAGGTTTACTGTATTATTATTATTATTATTGACACCTTACAGATGTTAATCTACCTTTATCATTGCACACACTTTGTAACATTTTATTTATCAAGTTTAAGAGTCTCTTTAACACTTATGTTTATTTTATTATAAAGAGATCAGATATTTGGTTTAAATATTTTTGATTTTGACTATTAAAACTATTTATTTACCTTAGTAATGTTGGTAAATTAAAATAAAGTTGTTAAATAACAAAAAATCCTAATATTCCTTGATGGATTGTTCAAGGAATTGTTCAAATATTCAATAATTATCGATATCGAAAGATATGAAACATGATAGAGATTATTGTTAAATTATTGTTTGCAATATTTCCCAGCTCTACTCAGAAGGCAAAAAAAAAAAAAAACATTCCTTCTGATATTCGCACAAAGGATGGGAATGGATGAGAGAACAACACTGAGAAGTGATGGCCTTGTGATGTGGCCATGAATTAAACATGAATCCATCAAGACACTTAACAGCTGGCTGCCATAAACCATTTTTTAGACGAACATCTACTGTAGCACTGCAGCTTTATGAGTCACAAAAGCTGACTTAAAACAGGCAAACCCAAAACATAAGGATTTAAAAACTAGGTTAAACTTCACAACTATGACTGCATGGGCAAAATAGCTTTTATTTGTTCACAACAGAACAAATTCCACTTCAAATCTTACCATTTGCAAAGCACCCTGAAAACATAGCTTATTATATCCAAAAGGCAGTCTCCAGGGAAACAATGTGCTCTGCAGTCAATTACACAATTCTTCTACTCTGCATCTCAGATTTTCTTTTTGAATTCCTATGTCTACTTTATTTAAGCAAAGCAGGAGTACATTTGTAGCACTTATGGACACATGCATATGTTTAAAGTAACTGAAAAAATGCACCCTAGCTACTGTAAATCTGACACATTTGACATTGCCCCTATGTATTATTTACGTGTAACACCCTTGGCTGAATTAAATGAATGAATCTGGACCCAGGTGCTCTGAGAATGCAACACCGAACCCCAGTGCAATGACAAGGTCAGGTCATTCACACATGTTGTTGACACCTATGTTCAAGGTTAAATTCAGCAGGTGGGCTTTTTGCTGATGCTTTTTTTTTTATCTTCTGTTTCCTAACATCACATGAGAAACTCAAATATTTGCACTGCCATTTACTGTAGGCTTCCTTCTTCTCGCTTTAAAGCATTCAAACTCATTTCACATTCATGCCTGCTCACAGTGTCTAATCATAGCTCCAGAACCAGAATGTATTAGGAAATTATCATGAAGGCTGTAATGAAACAGTTTGTTTGGTCAAAGATGAGAGCTAAATGGCTGATTAGTTAGAACTGCCAAAAGGTTATTAGTAAAATATTTGAATATACACTGCATATGAGCGCCACAGGCTAAATGTAAAGACTCCACTCTCATGCAGAGAAAATGGCACATAAAAAAGAAAATTGTGCATACTAATGACTATCTAGGGAAAACAAATCACTTTTTTCTGCACACAAGGGTCATTTACATATGTAGGAACAGATTACAATTTGGCTTAACATTACAGTGGGGTTGACTTGAATGCTAATGCCACAAGCAAGATATGTGCATGTGTATCGGGGAGGGTGGATAAGAGACAAGGACATAGCATTTTTTTATTAACTTTCCAGTCTGTGCAAATTTGCTTTTTCTCTCGTGCGCTGGCAGTCGATAACGCTCTATGTTTCTCAATGAGATAAAAAGCAGAAAATTGGTTCCTATACAGCAGCTTCTGTATTTCTTGCTTTCCTTACTTCCTTTGATAATGTGCAAGAAAGCAACAAAGGTTTTGTACTACACATGAATATATTTCCCCAATCTAGAGTACAATCTAATCGCAGAGAGCTGGAGAGGACTTCTTGCTTGTCTGGAAGTGAAATATAGCTTTAAAATCATCCTTGAATTTGGCAATGTTTAACTGGCTTTGAGCTTGGCTAATGCTGGAGCAGGGATGAGGTAGTGTTAAAGGGTTAATCTGAAAAGTAAAAGAAAGTGCCTATAGGCCATTTCAATATGGTCATGTCATTGAACATTTTCTGCTTGCTATCAAACTTTCATAACCGTAACAAGAGGCAGTTCAATCATAACTTAAGGTTAAAACAGATGTCATAACATTATTTATCAATATGTGGCTCTTTTGGGATTCTCTGAAGCTATAGAAATGAAAAATGTAAAACAGGAAATACAGTGGGATCATTGTTTTTGTTTACATCCCTTAAAATGGTCTATAGCCCGTTTCACACATACAGACCTTTCTGGAAAGTTACCAGCTACTTTCTGTAACGAGAAGTTGTAACATTACCGCTAAATTGCTGGAATGCTGCTCCGTTTGATCAAAGAAGTAAAATTGCTGGAAAGAGCACATTCACATTTAGAATGCGCTGAACATAAGACATCTACTCGAGCCAATCAGAACATCACTTCTGCGCTATTTATGAAAATGAAACCCTTTGAATGCCAGACACATTTAGATACTAGTTGTTAGTCAGATGCCATTTTAATGTTCATTATTAATGCCTACTGTGGAAAAATGATCAATAAAATACTTATGATAAACCGCTAAGAGTTACCTGCAAGCCCTGCGCTCAGCAGCGTCGTGCTCATGTAAATGAAGGACTGCTCTGCTAAACACCAGCACACACATATTATGTATATCTCGACATGCGAAAGTGTTCCTCCATATGTTTAAATCAAAGTTAGGACTGTGCGATTTGGGGAAAATATCTAATTGCAATTTTTCTGACAGATATAACGATTGTGATTAGATTTGCAATTAAATTTTGTAGTCAAGCTTCAGGTCAATAATCTGTAAGCCATAGCAACAATTCTGGGACAGCTCTTAAAAATTACTAGTTTTGTTTTATGTCTGTGACTTTGAAACAAAATATTTCCATATTACTGATATCCTGTTTTTCTTTGATATGAATTTGTCTATTAATGCTTCTGAAGCACCAGACGCCATTATTCCAATTGTCTACGCTTTCCTGTGTGTTTTTTTTTGTTTTTTTTTATTGCAGGTATTGCGCATAGTTTGTTGTGCAATTCTGATTGGGCAGAACAAAAGTGTGCTCACTCAATTGGCTAGTAAGACTATCACACACAGGGGGCAGTCACATTTGCTCTGGGCGGGGAAAATTTAAAAAAACCTTCATATTTCATATCACAGCCTCTTGCGATTAGTTGATCACAAAATTTCAAATTGCAATTCAATTTTTATTAATTGTACAGCCCTAATTGAAGTTGTTCGCAATATTTATCCATTCACAAAATATGTGGTTAGCACTTTGCCTTTGGATGTCTCTAAAACAAAAGCAGCTGCATTAAGGTTAAAGCTTTAAATAAAAGTAAAATCATTAAAAAACCTGATCTTTATTATGTTTACAAATACAAGTACAGCCATTTAGAGGCCATTTCTGGTTAATGATGACAGAATTTAACAGTATTTTGGAATATATGTGTGAACGGTCTTTTCCAGAAAATTTCTGAAACGTCCTTGTCTGTGTGAACAGCGCTTGTTTTAATTTACTGGTAACGTCATTCCGGACATTTTCTGAATACTTACCGTTATCACGGTGTGAAAAGGGGCTTAAATTTTAATTATTTTAATTCTTCAGCTGATTCTTCTTAAGCAGACTAATAAGAAACACTATCTTTACGGTCAATAGTTTTGGTAGAGAGACAACAATAGTTAAAGAAACAATAGTTCTGGCATGTACGAAACCTGCAAAAGCAAATCCCTGTAGACATGATTCCTGAACAGTGAAGCCTCACACACAAACACTCTGTGACCGCATTAAGACTGTGTACACTTTCACAAGGCATACCAATGTCAGCTGGAAAGCATATACACAGAGAGAGAGTCAGACTTAGTCCCCAAAACAAACATAATCTCACACTGAAGTCTGACCACTCTGCCACTCCGTACAGACACATAAGCCTATACAGCATGCATTAGAAGCCGCAATTTCAGAGAATATGCTCCACTTCTACCAATTTGGATTAAAGAACAACTGTGTTTTTGGATTAAGAAAAACTACTGCATGACTGCCTACGTTTTGATGTGAGTAAATGCTGAAACACGCTGATTATCTAAGACAAAATACGTGAGCTAAGTGCATTGAAACAGACATTGCCCTCAGAGGGCCGGCAGGACACAAAGGATCATGTTAACCTAGTCTAGCAGTCTCTAAACAGGGAGGACAGGATCTACATTCTGAAAAAAAATAATAATAATCAGACAGATGTCATAAGTGTGTTTGTAAAAAGAAAAGAAAAAAAAAGAAAAAACACATTGCTAGTAATTCCATTGTTTTGTCCTGCATAGATAAAACTTTATCGATCACCTGTAAATGTGATATGCACTGCACTAAGTTTGGATTGTAATAATAAATTCTGAACTGCTTAAAAGTTCTGTTTCACATCAATAACTCAACCGTAACAAATGTGCATAATGACGGTGTACAGTTTTCACTCACTGCTTGTGAATAAAGTGTACATTAATCCTACCTCAAACATTTTAGTCAGTTCTAGCATTTATTTTTAAGACAATTTGCTTAATCTATTTTTTAAAAAGCATATAAATTTATATATAAAAAAGCATTATTATCAACCGATCCCTCATTAAATCAGGTCAAATTTTAGAGAACTTAGTATTTTGTTAGCAACTGTAAAGATTTATCAAACACATTTCTCTGTTCCAAAATGTCAAAAAGTGAAGATTGTGACATTATTTACTAATCCATATATTGGTACATGACACACAAGAAAAGTTGTCATAAAGTTAAGGTCAGTTGGGTCAAAGGTTTTGTTGACTGACTTTGTGCATGGAAAAAACCCATCAAAATATCTTTGGTGTTCCATACACAAACCTACACACACGCACCATCAAATTTAGAAGGCTTGAAATAGGGTTGGGTGATGTCAACCAATTTGGCATCGTACGATGTCTAATGTAAAACATCGCGATGGACAATGGCATTGTCGTCGTAGGCAGCGAATTAATTATTTATGAATAATTAATTTATATCAAATTAATTATTTGTAGCCTACCGTTAACTACCTGACCCGTGTGGTCTTTGTTTTACCCATAACCAAATTATAAATATAAAGTGGAGAATCGCGATCGTCTATCGACCCAACCCTAGTTGGGAACAACACGACGATAAGAAAAGGATTTTGTCATTTTTAATGTACACTACAGAAACACACTTTCATGGGATTGGAACATTCCCCAATACTTGAATCAAAATGTCTAATTAGAACTAGTGATGGGAAGTTCGGATCATTTTACTGACTCAGACCTTTAAGTCTCTTTAACTGAGATGAACGAAGCTTTTGATTAATTTCGTTCAATTTGCCAATTTATAATTAAAATGTTACGAGATGCTTCCAAACTCATCTACAACTACACCAAACGTTGATCACACAACAGACAAGTCATAACTAGAATGCTATAAAAAAAGAGAAAATCATGTATTGTTTACCTGCTGTTTTGTCTATGATTATATCAGCTCATCTCTTCTGATTGGTGTTCAAATTTGAGTTGTTCGTTCACGTGACAGTCCCATATAAGCTTAACCAAAGCACAGTCTGAGCCAAAAAAAGTCATGATTAGTTCAGCTTTTGAGTCATCTGGTTGAGTTGTTCATTCATCACCTGACAGCATGTAAAGAGAGCTGACTTAAACCCGAGGACTCGAGAAATTAATGAATCAAATATTTTTCTGGTTCTGAATGCATATGATTGGCTTCTGTCTTTCACGCGATGAACAAACAACTCAAACAGAGGACTCGAGAGATGAACGGGTCTAATCTTTTTCTAGCTTTAAATGCATATGATTGGCTTTTGTTTTTCACATGATGAAAGAAAGATGCAAACCGAGGACTCGAGAGATGAACAGATCAAATCTTTTTCCGGCTCTGACTGCATATGATTGGCTGCGTTCTTTCACGTGATGAACGAATGACTCAAACCTTATAGAGGACTCCAAACGGGACTAATCTTCTACTCCACCTGCACAAATGTGCGCATGTGCGAATGAACAAATCCCTTCCTGAGAGCATTCTTAAGTCAAATTGTTCAAGAACAACCCATCACTAATTGAGACAGACCTTTCTGTCAATAACAGATGGAAGTTTATTAGTCATGAATCTGCATTAAGACTCATTATGGGATATCAGCATTACCAAGAGGTTAGCAGAGGGACACAATGATGGATGTACTACAGGTTCTCCTTATCATTGCAGAAAAAACAAGGAGGTGCCTATGAGCTGATGTGTGATGGATGGGGAAAGACGCCAAATGAGAGGTTTCATGACCTTGTGTTTATGGAAGAGTTTATCAAAAGAGTGGGAGGGGAAGAAGTGTAAATCCCAGGCTGCTTGGCTATGATCGGAGTTTTAGTGATTCCCACATCCCTGAAAGGAAATTTTAAAAAATATGGAAAAACCTCCTACCAGCCTTTACATACTTAACCCTGAACCCTGCCAAATCCCTCTGGAATATAATTCCATTCTCTTCCATTATCCCTTTCGATTCCTCTTCCATTGGTCTCTTCGTCTCACATGATATACTTACAATGATGACTCTTTCTTCCCTCCATCCTCAACCAAACTCCCACTCATACACTCATCCATGACTTTAACCTCTGCTCCCGTCTCTCCTTTCTGTCGGAATCTCGTTCCTACCATCTCTTTCTACTCCCCTCTGTTCCCAGATTGCCTATTTCAGCATGTGTGAGTTATGATCCATGAAAGCATAGCAAGTCTCCAATTGAAACTAGAGTTACCAACAAAAAAACCTTTCAACCTTGGTTATTTATCATTATCACTGGGTCTAATGGAACGTGATCAGCTGATTGTAATGGCCCACTTACTCTCCAAATTGAAAAAGAAGGCAATGAAAACAGGCGGGAGAGAGAGTAAGCGAGGTCTTGCTGCACGGGATCAGAGGGTTATAACATAACAGGAATGGGTGTCGCTTGCCATCTCAGGTACGAGTCTTGCATCCTAAAATATTTATGAAGCAGAGGCCTGAATATTCATACGGCTAGTGTGTCCTCTCTGTTAGATGGAGGGCATTCAGCAGCCACATATTCAAACACAGGTGCTCAGAGTGTGATTCTACTCGAAAGCTCTGTCCCTTATTCAGAAGGACAGCACCAGGGGGAATGTTGTGTTGAGAAGAGGAGAAAGGGAGTACAGAGGCTGGGTTTTGAGTCGCAGGTGAGGCTGCAGTTGATATCAGTGTTTCGTTCTGAGGGGCTTTGCTGGATGGATTAGACAGCCCTGCTACAGAACAGAGCAGAGAGTGTAGCCTGAGGCCAGAACTCAGCAGCTTGTTTCCCCTTAGATTACACAAAGACAAATCTCCGGGCATTGCAAATAAATATCTTATTGCCCGAAAGCAAGCCTTCCAGCTGTACATTCTCAACATCTCTCTGTAGATGCCCACTCTCACTAAACATGTCAAAGAGCTTCTGTGTAAATCTAAGAGCATATACACACCACAACTAAACTCAGTTCCATTTGTTTTTTTAGTACACCTTATTTAAACACACAGCTTACAGACTTTCTGAAATAACAACTGTATATGCTACAACCAAATAAACTTGTAAAGAAAAATAAAGATATTCTATGAAGTATTCTACGAATATTCTAAGAACTAAAAGATATTCCACACTGTGTACAGAACCAAACCAAGCAACCGGCTGTTAATGACATATACAGTTAATTTAACTAAATTTAAAAAATTAGCATATTATAGTGTTGACAGATCCTTCCGGAAAAAACACACTAGAACAACACTTGCAAGAATGCAGTCTGTGAAACACTGCCTCAGTCAACAGTAGGGTTGCATGATACTAGAATTCGGCATCAATCGATCGATACTGGAATTTTAAAAACGCCCATTTCCCACTAACATTTGAGCGCTTGACAGAAATGACTTTGATTGGCCTTGAAACTTTGCTGTTTAATAAGTGTAACCACAGATACAGGGACACTGGAGCATTTTAAAGCCATGATTCATCAGTGAATTACTCATATGTCAGCTTATAGACAGACGTGACTTTGAAACACTCCAGTTTCCCTGTATCTGTGATTACACTCCGTAAACAGTGGTGAGTTCGGTATACTGATGACCATTTCTGTTGAGCATGTGAACACAATGGCAAATCGGTGCCGTTTAGGAACATGCCCAGCTATCAAATAAAAAAAACTTCAGTATCGATTGGTACCGAATTCCATTATCGTGATCACCCAAGGCGATAGTTCATTCATTCATTCTCTTGTCGGCTTAGTCCCTTTATTAATCCGGGGTCGCCACAGTGGAATGAACCGACAACTAATTCAGCATTTTTTACACAGCGGATGGCCTTCCAGCCGCAACCCATCTCTGGGAAACAACCACACACACATTCACACACTACGGACAATTTAGCCTACCCAATTCACCAGTACCACATGTCTTTGGACTGTGGGGGAAACCGGAGCACCCAGAGGAAACCCACGCGAATGCAGGGAGAACAAGCAACACCCTTAATGACACTCCTAATATATATATATATATATATATATATATATATATATATATATATATATATATATATATATATAGTTTGAGTCGTTTGAATAAATAAAATGTTATTATTTAATGTTTCTCCCACGACTGTACATTCACAGACAGCTGCAAAGCCAAGCAAAAGTAGGCTTAAGTAAAAACGTAATGCAAAAACTCATACGAGCTTTAGAAAGCAAAAGTTGAATCCCAAACATTTTACAGGATATAGAAACCCAGGCCAGGTTAAATTTTTCATGTCCCAAAAAGGCGTGCCTCTGTTAGTCTGCAGAGCACGTGAAACTATCTGCAAAAAGTTTTTTTTTAAAAAGCTATAGTGCAAAAAAAAAAACATGTCACTCAATATACTTGGGCGGCCTGCCAAGTAAAGTCTTTGTGTGGGAACTAAGCACTGCACTACCAACTACTGGCTTCTTACCTGCCTATTATGAAGTTGTTTTCTATTTATTAATACTAATAAAAGTATCATTTTATTCTACATCTATACACCTACCAATACCTAAACCCAACTACTAACTTACTAACTATCAAAAGTCAGCTAAGTAGTAGTTAAATGAGAAATGTCTTAGTTGACGGTTTGCTAATAGTGAGAATTGTAACTTAAAATAAAGTGTGACCTTTACAAATTGCATAATAGTTTAAATATAAACTTTTTTTTTACATGCACACCTGAAAAACAACTAAATCAATATTTCAGTTTTCAGCGAGTTTCACCTCCATTAGCTGGATGACCATGTCTAGAAAAGGCTCTCAGGGACCCACTCCAACACTGAACAAGAAGAAGTGATTCTCTGCAATCACGTTCCAAGGACCCGGGTGGCTGTGTTCTACAGGTCTCCTAGCAACCGTCTCCAGGTTGGGTCTCCAGAGTAGGACGGTTTATCAGGTAAATACATCACAGGTCTTCTCAAGGTTGAGGAGGTTTTCAAAACAGTACACTGACCTTAAACAAGACCCTACACTTGGTCGCTTGTGAATGTGAAGGTCCTGCAGGAATCTTAATGGCTTCCGAAGACCAGTGCGAGTCAAAATTTAGAAAGGAGAGCCAGATAATATAGAGGAGCTGAGTGCATGTGGGCTTACGAGCACACGCACACACACAAGAGCAGGAACAAAATAAAAGTGCTGACTGACCAGGGATGTCTGACAGCATCTGGCTAATGTCTAAGTGAAGGGACAAGCCTGTCAGAGCCTGTGGAGGGTATTATTGGGAATATGTCTTTAATGGACACAAGGGATTATAGGACAGAACAGGGAAGACTACAAGACTAGACAGTGATGACAGAGTGTTGTCTTAAACCTGAGAAAGCCTGCAAGCTCCTTTAGATTTTTATTATAAATAAAATAGATACACAAAACTATTTCTTAACCGTATTTGAAAAGTGAATATGAACAGGCTGAATGAGGGGGATGTTGCATTGACGTTTGTTATTCAAATCAGAAGTCAAAACAACAGCCAATCAACTTCAGTTATGTCAGAGCCACAAACCCTGACTAACTGCTTGGTATTTGAGGAGGGACATTCTTGGAGAGCATTTCAAAAGAGTAGTTTAGCAACCAAATGCTACACTGTGACTAATGATTAATTTATGGGAATGATTCACAACCAATGAGAGGCACATGAGCTTTCCACAGGTGCAGTTTTTTAATAGGTTTGTTATAGGCTAAGTATGAAGAATGCTTATAGTTTTTATAATCTGGGTTAACATTTTATTACCAGTGTCTTTCATTATTTCCAAATGTAATAATGAAATGCAGCACATACAATAACTGTTTTGCAACCAACAAATATCTGAAACTTAAAACAAATGCTAAAATTGCATTTGCACGGTTTTATTAAAAAGAACATGTAAACAATACAGGCTGTTTGCAGCAATACACAATTTTTTTTATTATAGCCACATTAACTTTTTCTTTAGCCTTAATCTTTGTTTTAATAATAAGGATAACTGTGGAAACTTTATTGTAAAGCTATTGCAAGTCTGAAAGCCTGATCATCTAGGATTGAATAAAAAAAAACTAAAATAAATAAAAGATTTAGAAAAAAAATGTACAAAAAGAAAAGAATGCAATTATCTGATCGGTGGAAATTCTTTTGCGGAGTCATGAATATAAATGCAATTTGCCAGAAAGTTGAATGTAAAAGAAAATATCTTTTAAATAATATTCATTAAATTAAAGACTTAAAAAAACAGTACATAAAATAACTGACACTGAATTACAGAAATTTCTTTTAAAAAAAAACAAACAAAAAAACAGGACATTTCTGTAATTTAACAATCGTTATTTTACCTCAGCTGCTGGAAAAAAGTAAATTAATGAATGTTAAAATACAGAAATTTTCTGTAATTGTTTGGAAATACTGGATAGCAATTTGTCTTAAAATGTATTATTGTGTGTTGGGAAATATATAAGATATAAAAACAATGGAAACCTACACTGTAAAACCCAATAAGTTAAGACAATTCAAACCGTTTGAGTTAAAGACTTTATCTCTAGGAGTACTGTAAACTTACTCCGGTTAAGTTGAAGTAATGAGGTATTTAATTACCTCTTTACCTTCAACACAGAGTTCAAACTCTTTTTCAAATAAGTAAAATTAACTTTTAGTAAATTTGAGTTAACTACACTCATTTCATTTGATAAAGATGACAGTGTATGAAAAGTCCTCAATTCACAAAAACACCCTTATGTACTTATATATTGATGTCATGTAAAAAAAAAAAAAAAAAAAAAAAAAAAAAAAACTTCTAAAACAATATTTTAGGGGTGTTACACACATTGACTTCTTTTTCATGTGATTTTACACTGGATATGTAAATTTACTGTATTTTGCTGTTATTTTACGATTTTTAACTGTATTTCAGAATAATGTGAAAAAAACATCATATAAAACAGTAAAATTCCATAAAATAACCATTTTTCATAGCGTATACAACTGGCTAAATTCCCAATGTAAAACAGGTCTCTTTAAAGAATTAGAAATGACTGATAATGAAAGTTCAACTCTCCCACAGAGAACATGAATTGAATCTTATTTCTACACCTCCAGAACTGTTGCACTCATAGAAAATTGTTCTACACCATTATGCCTCAGATTGCTATGATTATGAACATTAACAAATAGGTAAAATCAACTATATGATGTACATCTTTGCAGCTTTGAGATGGCCAACAATGCTAAAGGTAAAGATATTTACATTATAAACAATAATCAATTCATCTTTATATCTATAACGCTTTTACAATGTAGATTGTGTCAAAGCAGCTTATAAGTTCTAGTAAATTGAAATTGAAACATTCCATCCCATTTTCAGAGTTAAAGCAATTTAGTTCAGTTCAGAGTGGTTTAATTATCACTGCTGAAAGTCCAAACACTAAGGAGCAAATCCATCAATGTGCAGCACCACAAGTCCCAAACCAAGCAAGCCACTTACACAAAACAATTTAGAACTTTGCAGAGTTTATGAGCCATATGAAAGCAAATAAAAGCTAAAATGCAAACTGTCCAATCCACAGAATATTCCTGTAAGATCATTAATAAATGTCTCATGTCTGCGGTTTTAATGAGAACAAATGACATTAGCAGTATTGCACTTGTGAAAAGGCCACGTCTCAACATCCCCCATTTCCCTTTATGAATAATCTGTATTATGACAGGATGACAACTCGAATGAGAAATATCCTTGTCGCCGGCACCAAAAACAATATCCCTGTCTGCTGAGGAGGACACGGAGCAACCAAATGTCAGGCACTCCACATTCTGTTGTGATGGTAATGAGTTTGACAGGTTAACGCCATGGAGGAATAAATGTCATACACAAGACTACAAAAACTACCTGAATCTGACGTCTCTCACAGTAATGATAAAACGTATTATAGTTCACATAAAAACCACAACCAAACTCACAAACATTCCATATACAGTAAAACAAAAGCAGTGTGCGCACAAAGCTTGTTATTGTTAGACTGTAGTTTATCATTAATCAGTGGCCCGGAAAGGCATTGCCCCATCTTTGGCATTCTTTTTTTTTTTACATTTTATTTTTTCCTTGTGCTGGTCTGTATAATTTTATCTGATTTTTTAGTTAAAGAACACAGGTAACCTTTGACTAAAACCTTCACAAGTTGTTTCAGTTGTTATTCAAAAAGCACAGGCTGGTTTCGAAGGAATAGATCAGTTTCTAGCACAGATTGACCCTTTTAGAAGAGTATTGTCAAATTTGGGTTGGTTTCAGTTTACTGGTATCTGTTGACTTCTATTTTATCAAATCAACAAAGACCAAAGTTTAAGCTAAACCTCTTTTTAAAACTCGTTGTTTCTACAAAAAGAAGCAAAATTTAGGTTTGGTTTGCTGGTCTCTTTTGACTTCCATTTTATCAAACAACAGAAACTAAAGTTTGAACTAACCCTTTTTTTTAAACTCTTTGGTTTAAGAAAAGGAAGCAAAATTTGGTTTGATTTTAGTTTGCTGGTATCTGTTGACTTCCATTTTATTAATCAAAAAGGACTAAAGTTTGAGCCAAACCTCATTTTAAAACTCTTCGTTTTTACAAAAGGAAGCAAAATATGGTCTGATTTTAGTTTGCTAGCATCTGTTGATTTCCATTTTATCAATCAAAAAGGACTAAAGTTTGAGCCAATCCTCTTTTAAAAGCTCTTCGCTTCTACAAAAGGAATCAAATTTTGGTTTTGGTTTGCTGGTATCTGTTGACTTCCAATTTATCAAACAACAAAGCCTAAAGTTTGAGCCAAACCTTTTTTTAAAACTCTTCGTTTCTACAAAAGGAAGCAAATTTTGGTTTGGTTTTGTTTTGGTTTGCTGGTATCTGTTGACTTCTATTTCATCAATCAACAAAGCCTAAAATTTGAGCCAGTCCTCTTTTTTAAATTCTTTATTTCTACAAAAGCAAGCAAAACGATTCACCAACAGATAGAGGTAAAGTTGGTTCGCACATTCAGACTTTCCCCTTAATAATATAATTTCATAAAAGTATTGTTTGCAAACTCTAAATAGTGAAATCATATTAGCAGCCAATGACTATTAAAGTACAACATTGTTCACAGTCAAATAAACAGTGTTAATGTTGTTTTCAAGTCACACTTGCATGCTAATTTCAATTGAATATTCAAAGTAACATGGTAAACAATATAGAGACTTGTAAATGAACGAATGTGTGAATATAAAACCAACTTTACCTCTATCACCAACAGCACATCCTGGGTGATCAGAGTAAATTAGCCATTTTATAATTTTTATTGTCATCCCTTTTCTCATAGCCAGTCAACACAACCAAGTCAAAAAGTGCCACAACTAAAAGTGGCGTTTTTGCAGAAAATCAATATTACCACTGCCAAACATTATTTACTGATATGCGTCTTCTAATCCAGGGGATTAGTCAATGTCAGGTCATGTATGTAGAGTAGATAATAAGCAACCTCAACCTTAGTTTCAGACATCCAGAGGAGTCGTTTCGAGAAGGGGGGCACGAGTGGAGCATGAACTGGCAGATGGCAGCCCCTCTTGACTGCTTTAAGACGGTTAAGCCTATTGTGTTTAACTGTTAGCAACATTTAAGAAATGTTTTCTAGTAAAGTAATAACTCTGTTAGAGCTAGAAAACGTACGAATTCAGTTAACAATAACAGCATAAGACAAGACATAGCAAAGAGAACACGATGTAAACGTATTAGGCTGATGATAAAATAAAAATGCTACAAAAACAGTGTACGCAAGGTAACGTTATTACACGTGTGACGGAAAAATGGCTTCGAGACGCACATCAACTTTTATTTATTGTGAAGGTTTAACGTTAAATATAAGCAACAACGTTATAATTTATTTTACAAATGTACCCGTTTAAAATACAAATCTTATATTGTACAGTTTATATCTTATAATAATATGTTGCTCCATTAACTGGAGATATTTAGTTATGATAAGTCTAACGTTAAATATCACTGTTTTTGATTTTTAAATCTGATTTTGAAACTAACGACCGTTTTTTCTTTAACGGAAAGCCGTAATTTCGATAAAATTCGACTTCGGACAATTTGGTGGAGGATTAAACTTTTGCCGAAATGGTAAACTTATAAACTTCGACACTAAACAAACCAATAATTTGAACGAAATCGATATGAAGTATTATAATAAAACTTTTGAGGGGCGGTAGCGCGCGAGCTAGTTCGCAATCCTCTGGGAATAAAGGCAAATTAAAACTTACCTGTGAGAAGAATAACATAGGTTACGCAGAGAAAAGACGTCCTCATATCCATTCCTCTGCTTTAAAGCAACAATTTGCTACCCGGTGCGAGTGAAAAAACAACTTTTCCTCGAGACTTGTGCTGTTTCGCGTTCACTCTTCTTTCTCGCGCAGCATCAGAAAGTCCAGCCGCAGCTCGCGCAGGTGGATTGTGTGGCTGGTTGGAATCTGCACACGTGATTTCCGGAGGTATCAGTCGGAAACATTTTAAGGGGTTTTAACGCCCTCTTGCGTACGTAGACAACAACATATATCAATACATGTTGAATGGAGAACACGTAATGCTCTGATAACATTTAATTTCGTGTAAATGTGTATTTTGTATTTTATTTTTCTCTTTCGGAAAACTATGTGAAATAATACTTCTTGTTCTTGTGGCACTGAATTCATTTATGAATGGATCATTAAAAGCACTAAACACTTTTTAAAAACGCATCTTAACTTTTCTTGAGCTTTTCACCACCAATTATTCCAGCATTCGTCTTTAAACAGCCTTTTAAGAATCTCATATATCCACTGTGTCTCTTTTAAATGTCATTTACTGGTTTTACGGTGATTCTGGAGCCACTCGTTTGATCAATTCCTTCTAAATCCTTCGTTTTCATTATATGCTTCCCAGATCTGCCACAGTCCCCGTTTAGCGTTTAATAGCGGCATGAATCAGGTATTTTACTAATGCATCCATATATTCACTTTAAGGATTTGAAGATTTTTAGGCCAGACATTACTCAGAGTTTTAGAATTTATCTAAATGTGCAATAGCTCATTGAGGACTTTTGTAAATTTTATTTATTCAACTTAACTGGAGGTCCCTGGGTAAAGTTTTGTGTTTGTTAATTTTTCTAATGAAACATAAATAGTGATGAAAGAGATCATAATAAATGGCTTGCATGTATATTTATTGCGTAATTCATGAAAAATACAATTTTCTACATTTGTACGGGTGCGCAGAGACTGGTATATTGGTTTGTAACTAAAATCTGCTGAATATAGCCATCTCTCTTTCTTTAACCCTTAATCAGGCCACGGGGTCAGGGTGCCGATAAATGTTCCCTATTTTTATATAGAGTTGAAATTAGAATTATTAAACCCCCTTTGATTTTTTATTTCTTTTTTAAAATATTCCCAAATGATGTTAAACAGAGTAAGGAAATGTTCACAGTATCTGATAATATGTATTTTTTTCTTCTGGAGAAAGTCTTATTTGCTTTATTTCAGCTAGAATAAAAGCAGTTTTGATTTTTTTTTTATAAAACACTTTTAAGGTCAATATTATTAGCAATGTGTTGGAAAACATCTTTATACCGTTAAACAGAAAATGGGGAAAAAAAATAAATAAACCTGGTCGAATAATTCCAGTTTAATAATTCTGATTTCAACTGTTCCCTTCATCTCAGGGGCACGAGACTCTACAACATTAACATCTATATTAAACGGACACAAAACTGGACTGGATTCAGTTGTTTTAACTTTCACTGCCTCACCAAAAAAAAAAACGATGTCGTTAGTTAACACACTCAAAAGTGTGTTAAAAACACAAGTGTAGTCCAACAGGATTATGTTTGTTTAATTTTTTTTGTAAACCAACAATGCTGTGAACGGTGAAAATATGATCAACCATTTGGGCAGTTAAAGGTGTGTAAATATATATTTACTTTTTTTTTTAATAAGGGTTTTCACCTTTATTGATTGGACAGCGGAGATGCACAGACGGGAAAGTGTGTGGAGCAGAGATAGGGGAAGGATCGGCAAAGGACCTTGAGCCAGGAATCAAACTCTGGTCGCCTTACTAACCACTAGGCTATTGGCGCAGACATATATTTACTTTATAAAAAATGGCATCAACAAAATCTACAAAAAACACAATATATCTATAAAATGTTTAGAAATAAACAAAAGACTGATACTAAAGCACAACATCAACGTGGACTGTGTGTCACTCAAATATATAAATAAAGTTTTCTAAAGCCTCAAGAAATATAACCTGAAAACAAATGGACGTCTAATGACCCCTGCTGGATAAGTGTGGAAATTGCAATTTCTATTTTTAACATTAAATCTAAACTTTTTTTTCTGGAACGTCAGATGGTTGTATTGGGTTCCTAATATAAAAAAACAATATCCAGAAACCTTTTATAATAAATTTAGGTCAGAATTTTGAGGATTTTTTAAAATAAAAATACAATTTTTCATATGCCAAATTATGGCGTAGTTGCATGTTTGAGAAGTAAATGAATAACTAAATAACAAATATCCACACAAACACTGCATAAATGCAAAGTTAAAAAGTGACTGTATAAGTAATAGTTTATCATTTAAAATTTATATTTCCCTATAAAATTTGTAGGGCAACATGATGGCACGTGGGTAGCGCTCTCACCTCACAGCAAGAAGATCGCTGGTTCGAGCCTCGGCTGGGTCAGTTGGCATTTCTGTGTGGAGTTTGCATGTTCTCCCCGTGTTCGCTTGGATTTCCTCCAGGTGCTCTGGTTTCTCCCACAAATCCAAAAACATGCGGTACAGGTGAATTGGTATGATAAATTTAGTTTACAGGTGAATTGGGTAAACTAAATTGTCAGTAGTGTATGAGTGTGAATGGAAGTGTATGGGTGTTTCCCATTGATGGGTTGCAGCTGGAAAGGCATCCATTGTCTAGAACATATGCTGGATAAGTTGGCGGTTCATTCAGCTGTGGCGACCCCAGATTAATAAAGGGACTAAGCCGAAAAGAAAATGAATAAATTTGTCTAAATGTTTAGTGTCAGGACGCCAAAGAACCCAACTGATTTTTTTCTGGACCCTTCTAAGGTTAAATGCCAGTAAGGAGGACAATTGTGTTATTTTACTGAAGCTTTCAAGTCAATAACTCTGTATTTTAACAGAATATTTTACATTGTTTCCTTAAGTATTCAACATTTTAATTCCCCATCTAGTTAAATGTTTTACAGAAGTACAGATTTCAATGTCCCGCTGTGAGGACATCTGCTACATCTTACACAATTTCAGTGCTTAATATAGGTCATTTCGCATACATAAAAAAATAAATTCAAAAGCTTGGGAATAAACCAGCAGCTAATAATTCTGCCTAAAATTTACTGCATAGAAAAATAAGAGGAAAAGGCTAGTAGTTTTTGGTAGTTTTTTATTGCAAACTAGACCAAAGAAATTTACATATGAACAGTTTTTGTTTTTATAAAGGAAGTATATAAAGCTTTTGCTACTTTAGCAGGTTAGGGACTCAAAAACAGATATAGAAGCCAGTGTGAACCACTGACAGATCCTAGATTTTGAGTCTCTGGCTGCTTTAATGTTTTGTTAGAACAGTTCAAAGCCTTGAGTTCTTTAAAAATAGTGAAGAAACACCAAAAGAAGGCAGCATGTGTGATCTAGTTTATCTGGTTTACCTGAAAGTTAAACTCTGGACAATCTAAACCCATTAGAAGAGTTAGTAGAGTTTAAGAATGAAGCACAACTATTTCTCCCAGCATGACCTTAAGTACAAAGCAGCATCAATGTAAAGCTTTCAAACAATTAAATACCTCCAAGAGTTTTCGAATACAGCCTGTTTGGTCATAATGGACTATCATCTCCCTGCCAGTATACCATCGTACGTGCTTAAAGTTTGGCTGCATCTAGCTTCTGAGAAATACAATAGCAATTAATATTTATTAGTTTTGATCAGGATGCTTACTAACAGTCTAACAAAAACAAAGAAGAAAATAAGAGTGAGAACTATAGTGTTGGATAAGTTAAAAGCAATTCTGGCTCTTTTTCCGCAGCTAATGCATACTGTTTTATTATATCATAAATTCTGTTGATATATTTTCATATTTCTAAATTCCCCCTTCCACCCATATCATAACCTCTACACAGTTTGGCTCAATAATAACATTTATTTTCCCAAATGGTTTACTGTTCTCGTTTTGAAGGTGGCACAAGGTGATCTGGAAGATCAGCTGGCAACTCGTGACCTTCCAGTTTAACCTTGATGAGGTGGTTGGCCAGGGCGAACTCCTCGTCATCCAGGTATCCATCCTTATCCACGTCAGCGAGCTTCCAGATCTTTCCTAGAACATTATTGGGCAGCTTGGACTTAACCATCTCCTTCTTGGCCATGGCACCAGACACCTTCCCATTGACGGGTGACAGAGTGTAGAAGATCTCGTCGTATGTCGGTTTGTCTTTGGCCACTACCCACTCCAGCTCATCAATGCCTTCACCGGCACCTTCTCCATAGCCGTGCCCGAAGGGGCCATTCATGGTGCCTTCAAAGGCTCCACCTTGGACAGCCTGGCTTGGCATGGAGGCCTCCTCCTGCCGGACGAGGGTCATGAGTTTGGCAATGTCGTTGGCCAGCATGTCTTCCACTGATTCCAGAAGCTTGGGCTTCAATCCTTGAAACTTAGTGAAGTCCTGTCCAGCGAGGACTTCCTAAAAGTGAAAACAGTGATGTATCACAAAGAAGCATGTTTCTTCAAGTCAAATTTATGACTTTTTAAGATCGTTTCAAGACCAATACGATTAAAATTTTAGACTTATACAGGGCTAAACACTAAGAATTTTTCTAATGGCCCAGTTACTTCTGTAAATAGTCTTTATATTAAAGGACGATCAGGTAGAGGAAGGTGTTGCTTTAGTTTTCTTTGCCTGATTAGGGAATTTATTTAGAGAATTTGCTGTAAAATATCTAACAGCTGTTGTGAATTGTATATTTTTGCAATAAAAAATAAATCTAAACGAAAAAAGTTTTAAGATTGATTATTGGTGATTGGGTGTCAGTACAGTTGGGTAGCTTTCCATGGACATAGGAAAATTAAGGCAGTGAATTTAAGACTTTTTAGGGCTTAACATTCTTTTTTAAATTTAAGACATTTAAGACTTGTTAAGATCATGCAGACCGCTTGTGGAATGATTTTTGGAAACTTACCTGCATTTTACTGAGTTTAGGAAAATCACCAGGGGAGATCTGATGTTCTTTTTCAATCTTTGCATAGATTTCACCCAGGTTAGCAATGAGCTCCTTTTTCTTGTTCTCTTTTCCAAACACATTTGGCATTTCTTTCTTCAAAGAGCTGATGATGTACGCTTGAACCTAGAATGAGACAAAAAGATTGTCATAACATAATACTTAAAATGTAAGCAATCTGGACATGCATACAGTTATATAAAGAGTACCATACAAAAACATGTTACAAGATGTTTTTAGAAGTCTGTCATCTTGTCATGGCTGCAATAACGTATCTTTGTTATTATTGTTATTATTATTATATGACTCTATATTATATGATTATTATCTCTGCAACTCTCGAATGGTCACCCAATGAAGCCAAGTGGGGCTGTGCCAGGTCAGCACCTGGATGAGAGACCACATGGGAAAGCTAGGTTGCTGCCAAAAATGGTGCTAGTGAGACCAGCAAAAGGTGCTCAACCTGCAGTCTTGTGCGAGTCCTAATGCCCCAGTATATTGATAGGGACTCCATACTGCTCAGTGAGCGACATCTTTCAGATATGACAATAGAGGTCTATTGTCTTTAAAAATCCCAGGATATCCTTCAAAAAAAAAAAGTAGGGGTTTAACCCAGGTGTCTTGGCCAAAATTTGTTCACTGGCCTTTGTCCATCATGATCTCCTAATCATCCTCATATCATAATTGGCTTTATTACTGTCTCCTCTCCACCAATCAGCTGGTGTGTGGTGCACAGTCTGGCGCAATATGGCTGCAGTCACGTCATCCAGGTGGATGCTGCACACTGGTGGTGGATGACGAGATCCCCCCCCAAAAAATGTGTAAAGCGATTTTCTAGACATTCAAAGCGATTTTATAATTATAATTATTCTAACTATTTTAATTATTATTATTATTATTATGACTGGTATTATAATAGCTGCTTCCTATTTTATTACATTTGGAAATGCAATTAATTCCTGCGATGGCAAAACTGAAAACTAAAGTAAATAGGAATCATATTATACGCTGATAATTTCTTCTTATCATCAGTATTGAAAACAGTAATTCATTTTTAAAGATAACTTTATGAATAAAAAGTTCAAAAGAACATTTATTTTGGAAGTTCAGAGCATAAAAAGCCAACAATTGTTAATAAAGATTGACAGGACTGCAATTTTTTATGCGATCACAGGAGGGCAGCATAAACCAAGGTACTAATCTAATCAAAAAACTTTTAAATACCTGTAATTGAAAATCAGAATCAAAAAGGCACCCTCTAAAATATAACAAACTACAAACAGCTACATAGCTTACTTTGGCTAGACGGGCCCGTTTGATAAGGTCATTCAGTTTGCGCAGTGCTGCATTACGTGGAAGTCCCTGGATGTCACGGAAAAGGTCTTGTTCCTCTGCCTCAAACAATTTCCTGTTATCTGCAACCAGGAGCGGCTGAGCCCAGAAAGAGCCAATATACACACGTATGACCTCTGGAGTGTTGACAATTTTCCCAAGTGACCACATGAGGGCGCCATACACCCTCATAAGCTGCTGGGTCCCGATCTGATCAGCTTTATTAAGCACCACCCGCATTTTGTCCTCATGGTTTTTCAGAGCTCGGATCACCTCGGAGAACTCATCCGAGATGTCCAACTTGTGTGCGTCAAAGAGAAGAATGATTCGGTCCACCCGTTCGGCAAACCATTCAAGCACCGCAGCAAAATCATAACCTGAAAAAGAGGAGAAAAAAGGATTTTTAAACAAGACAGGTTTAACTACACTAAACTAAAGTTTTCTCAACCTTATAAACAGTTGTTCACTTTAACTGATGGAGAGGGAACTTGTTTCTGCATGTGAGCCTCATTAATAAAGCACAACCCAATACTTCTCTTTTCACCCAAATAAAGGTCAGTACATCAGGCAGCAGATATTTAACCCTAGAACTTCCTGATCTTGCCCACATCTATCCACAAAACTGACACAAACAAGCACAAATACACAAACAAAAATATACACACAACAGAACAAGTCATTTTGCGTGACCCTATTGGCTAAAGAGGGTGGAGTACAACTCTTTAGCATGAGTGAGGGAAAGAAAAAATCTGATGAAGAGGCCGAACTGACATCACGTCCACTCATGCTGACAAACAGGAAAGAGAATAAACTGTCCTGCAGACACTCCTTCCTCTCCCATGTTAGGTTATTTTCATGCATAATGGTTAAAGGGATCACAGGGAACAATGGAAATCTGTGAAAGAAATGTTTTGACAGCAGCCAAGGAGACGTCAATAATAAATTTAAGATGCTGGGATATGAAATGAATGTGTGGTAATGAAAAAAATCTGTGTGCACCATAAAATATTCTGGGGGGTTTTTTCGTAAGCATTTTGATGTCTTCACAAAGCAAAAAAGCACAAGCTGCATGCACATTTATTACAAAGGCCAGCTGAAATATTGCTAGACTCCTAAAGCTACTTATGAGATGGTGAGGGCAAAGGTTTCATCTTCAGAGATTTCTTTGTATGCAATAGCACACATGCTAATGCCAGGATTTCCTGCCCAACTCTCTTGCTTGCTGAGACAGAAGTTACCAATTTGTGTTTGGATTGTGTAGCGAGTGTGTGGAAGACAGGAAGGACTGCGTCCCAGCTCGCAGCAGTTGTGTCAACGTCAGCAGGATGTGAAATCTGGACTTGAATCCATCCAACATGGGCGTGACTTCACAGTTTCAGTGCTCTCCTTATTCTACTGCAGTCCATCACTATATCAATGAAGCAAACCATTACAATATATAATGCAGTAAATATTGCATTGAATATAATTCTTCATATTTTCATTAATCGTTTAACGTCAAAACTAAATCGAATGTAATATGGTGAAAAAAAGTATTATTATAAAAACCCAAGGAATCAATTTAATGTGTTCTTCTAAATTTTGAAATCAAATCAAAACCATTAAAAGTGCAGTGTGTAATGTTTTACACCTAGTGGTTGAAATGGGTATTACATTCCTGGATCAAAACAAACACAAGTGCAGGTTGCAAGATTGAGGAACGAGTCTGATTTAAGTTGTCTTCTAAACAAAAGCAACGTCACACAATAGAGGGAATATTTTCCATATTAAAAGCAGTTTTTGAGCCAACCAACACATCGAATTGATATATTAGAAAATTATAAAATTCTATTTCTTGCAGCTGAACAACAGAAAACTGACAATGATCACCTCAGATACACCTCATGTGCTTTCTTCAGTGTTAAATGCTACCAATGTGACTTTGTGTGACTGTATTTCAATTTCTGTCATGTTTCGTTAGGTGCAAACACCCAAACTGCTTATCACTGCAAATCTCATCACGTAGCGTGTTGTTAGGACACACAACTGCAATGTAACCTACTCACCTAATGTTTTACATTTGTAATATTTATATTAGTTGCCAACTAATAAATCACCTCATGTGGAACTTTGAATCTGCATCTCATTTTGGAGTCTGCTACTGTCTGCTGGAGGTCGCATTTCAGATGCATGCTTTGATAGCCTTTCTGAATGAATGAACGAATGAATGAATTTAAGGCGGAATTATTTATTTTTACTGTTATTCTAAACTGTTTTATATCTGTATCTTTCTTTGGTGTAACGCGCTTTAAGAATTAACTTTTATTGCAAAGCAACCCGGGATGCTGAAATTTAATTGGCCTAACTGGAATTAGGCAGGTTAAAAAACAAAACAAAGAAAGCGATCCGGCCAGAAAACCCACTTTTAAAGCAGAATATCTGACATCAGCATTGTCTTTCAGATAAACAAGAACAGTCACTTAGCCTGTTTCTTAAATATCTGCAAACATATTATGATATTTTTATGCTTTAGAAGAGTCAAAAACTTACATACAGCACCTTTAATTCTTTTTAAATAAGATTCATTTTTATTTAGCTGTGAATGGTAAAGTTGTCTCAGCTACATTAAGGGCAGACAATGATAAGTTGATTTTGTGTATAGATACACATTAAGACGGTAAAGAATGTGACAGCTGAGACAGCTCATACTGAAAGTATATGTATTTTAAGGTTTTTTTGCTAATAGTATAGTTTTTCAAAATTTTTTTCTAATACTTTCCAAAAAACATATCCTTGTGTAGACCATGGGATATCCTTATTTATATAAGCATGTCTTTGTAATAGTGTTTGTTCCTGCTCTAAAATTGGTACAAGTGGGCATACAAATGCTGCATTTATTAAATAACTTGCAGTTACAGACATTAAATGAATTAAACAAATGCAAAGATAGATGAATGTCAATATGTAGAAAAGATGACTAAAAAATAATACATCTAATTGAAAACAGGAAGACACACCGGTGGTCTACACAGGTGCTAGTTTTGTAAAGATTACTGTAAATACAAGGCAGGAACTTAAAGTTTACAACCAACACAAAGATCCCACCAGCCACTATAAATAGACACTGATGCTGTTCTTAAGGTTAGACAAAATGTCTGAAAAAAAAAAAAAAGGTTTAATTGCCTCAGCATGAAGAGCTGTGATTTAGAACAAAGGCTTAGCTTTATTGCCTCCACCCTGCTAAAATCTAATCCAGAAACTGACACAAACTATTTGCTTGAATAAAAAAAACATGAAACACATTATGGCAAACTAAAGCATGTGTAAATGCAACAAGCTCTTGATAAAGGTTCAACTCCACACAGTGGAATTTGTACCTCAAGACCCAAGAAGCAATATACAGCGGGGAAAATAAGTTTTGAACAAGTCACCACACATTTTTCTCAGAAAACATATTTCTAAAGGTGCCGTTGAATTGAAATTTTTCCCGGATGTTGGTCACAACCAAAGAAATCCATATATGCAAAGAAAACAAATCTAATTAGTTTATGAATGAAGTTTTGCGTAATAATATTTAATGACTCAAGGAAAAAAAGTATTGAACAACACACACGAAAGGGAGGTGTAAAAAGGCAGTAAAAGCCCAGACAGCAGACGAAATCTCTCAGTAGTTCTTCAGCAACCCTCTTTCCTTCTTCATTGTAAATTAATATTAGAAGCTTCAGTCCAACATCTACATTAGCAGGATAACTGCCAAGGAAACTCTGTAATGCTTTGGAGAAAGAAATTTAAGCTGTAGAATGGCCCAGCCAATCACCTGACTTGAATCGAATAAAAAATACAAATTAAACATCAGATTTGGTAGACGAAACCCACAGAACCATAAAAATTTGTACACAAAAAAAAAAAAATTATTAAAAAAAATAATAATAATAATAAAATCACACCTGAGCAATTCATGTGACCTGCCATCGCCAAAAAAGCCTTTTATATAAAGTATTAAACACATATCAGTAGTACAGTATTTTATCCTTGTTTCATTTCATCGTTTTTAAACTATTTATTTTGCTTTGTTTTATTTTTATATTTGTATTGTTTGGGTTTTTACCAAAATCTGGTTCAATTCCATGTCAACAGCTCCATTAGAAATATTATTCCCAGGAAAAAAAACATGATGTGTTCAGTACTTATATACCCCGCTGTATAATCTAAAGAAGGTCTCACACTAGAGGCGCCACTCGGCAACACGCAGTGCCAAGCATTTTAGAATTCTAAACATAGGTTTCGATCAAGGTACACACACCCACGTCGCAAGTCGGCGGCTGTCCGCTGTGCCCATCCACGACCCAGGACACAGTTTTTATTTGTCGCGCCACAAAGCTCCAACTGAATAGTTTCATTCTAAATATCATGCGAATGTGCTTGTCTGCGTGATACTTTCAACTGTTGTACGCGACATGTCGCTGCGCCGAGCAGCGCATCCGGTGTGTGACCTGCTTAATGCTAATTAATACATAGAGGTTTTAGTTCTCATGAACAGAAATTTTTGTCCTGCAGCATCTCTTCAAAAAGGCTTTCTCATAACATATGAATTATGCAGCAGCCATTTCAGTTGTGGATGTTGCTTAGCAATGATTGGCTGTGTAGCTTATTCAGACTAGATTAACTGCGACAAACTATGATTATAATTATGATTATGATTGCATTGCTTATGTCAGCCAATTTAACATTTAAATAAAATTGTGCAATTTGGAGCTTCAGCATGGATATTTCCTATTTATTAAATATAACTATTAATAGTAATGGGGCGACACAGTGGCTCAGTGGTTAGCACTTTCACCTCATAGCAAGAAGGTCACTGGTTCGAGCCCCGGCTGAGTCAGTTGGCATTTCTGCATGTTCTCCCCGTGTTCACGTGGCTCTGGTTTCCCCCACAAGTCCAAAGGCATGCACTATAGGTGAACTGAATAAACTAAATTGGCCGTAGTATGTGTGTGAGAATGGGAGTATGAACGTTTCCCAGTACTGGGTTGTAGCTGAAAGGGCATCCTCAGTGTAAAACATATGTTGGATAAGTTGGCGGTTCATTCTGCTGTGGCGACCCCTGATGAACAAAAGGACTAAGCTGAAGGAAAATGAATGAATGAATTAATAGTAATGAAAGAAAATAGAAAATAGCCTTCAAAAGTCTCTCATTGCTGGACTGGTTATACATACAGAATGTAGAGTTGATTGGAAAACTGCACCAGTGGTGCCATCATTTCAGTTAACTATTAACCAGACACTTCTCTTTGAGATAACTTTTTCTTCCACAACCCTAATCCAGTAGATATGATGACCTGCATTTGATGGATGAAAGTTCATTAATCTCTCCATGTTAACATGATTTCCTATTCTGCCTGAACTAAACTGTTCATTTCATAGTAATAAACTATTCTTTTATGTACAAGCAGCATAACTGTGAGGGTTACGGGAAGAGGCTTGGAAAAGGCATAAGTATTTATCTGTGCTTGAAAGGAAATGATTCCTTTCCAGTACCAGGACATGTAAATGCGGCACCTTCACAAATTCCTGGAAAGCACAGGGAGGGGAAGATTGGAGAATTCTGCTATAATGATCCCTGTAAACAATAGCACATTCCCAAGGGATCAGTTTATCTATTAGACTGGAATGAAGTCATTGGAATTATCATCTAGGGACTTATCATAATAAAGCAAGGCCTTGCTTTACACAGAATACAACATGAAATTGTGATGAAAGACTTACTCTGAAAGGAGGAGCCACTAAATCTACTTCCCTGATACTAGATGCTTATCAGTCTCAGCATATTTTTGCTGTAAAAAAAAGAGTGCTGTAATAAGCAACCTGAGTCTATTGAGTAAAGCATTACAGAATGCTATCAGTGATGAAGTCCACCTATTCAGCCATGAAGAATTAATGCAGACACTGTTTACAGTAAACAGGAGAGGTACTAGAATAGAGCCCTGTGGAACACGACAGTTTAAAACAAGGACAGGGAGCATTTTGGAAACAGTGCATTCTGCAATCTCATTTAAAGCAGTGTAAATTTTATTGACAATCATCATTTTTGTGACAATCATGTTTCTACTGACAAAAACCAGACAACAACTACAATAAAAACAAGACGAAAATGTGATTGAGGAATATTAAATTATAATAAAATAACAACAACTGAGAGAAAAAGAAGGAGATTCACATTTGATGTCAATACAAAAAAGACAACGTGTAAACCATGTGGGGAGGAAATATCGGATAAAACAACAAATCTTTAGTGACTTCAGCATGACAGGGAATCCTCCCGAAATTCACAAAGGTGCTTAAGCCTACATAAAAGAATAGCCTCTCGCTGACCTTTAGAGAACGGACTATAGACCATTGAGAATGTACATTAAATGTTATTAAATCTGTAATTCTTAAATTCATCTGCCACGATCGTCATAACACACTTAGAGTGAACCACAACAAAAAAAACTGCTTTATTCAGTACGTCATTCAGCGATGAGATTATTCCTACGCCTGTAAGAATGTAATGACATTGTGGTGTTATAATATGCATGTATTAGAGAGTCACATTCGAATCAACGTGTTTATTTTTGAATTCCATGAGTAAACACAGCCATGGGACTGAGTGCACATTTTATAAGATAACACATTGTAATTTGCCAGTCTCATGTAACTACCCCGCTTAATCAGTTATACAGCCGAACACCATTGCAAAGTGGAGTTTAACTATTAACTATTATCTTTAACTATTCAATTCTATTATTAATGCCTCTCAAAGATTTAATGGCTTGAAACTGTTCGACAAGAGTAGTCAAAAAGACTAGTTTACTATGTTGAAATCAAGGGTTTGCTAAATAAAATCCTGCATTTTTCATTGGTTACTGTTCTTCTAGGTGAATTGATTGGAGGCAAATGATTTTACATATTACTTATGATTAGACATGGGACAATAACCGTGTTCAAGGTAAACCGCGGTTTGGAAAAGTCAAGGTTTTAAAAAAACGGCAAAATTTTCCCCTATACCGTTTCTACAGTATGTGTAAGATTTTTTTTTATTTATATTTTTAGGACAACAGTATCTCCAGCAGAAAAGCTCTCCAAAGATTTGATTTAAAATTGTACAGAAATATGTGTTTTTGAAGCAAATGAAGACAGCAGAATGATTGATTCAATTATTTATTTGAACTATTTAGCCAAACATCCCAGAGGGCACACAACATCAATAAGATGCTAATGTTAGGTTAGATGTAGATCATGACAAAAATTCAATGTGTAGTCACAATCTAAGGACGAGATTAATTTGACGTCCAATAATGGCATCGAATGATATTTGATTGATTTCAGTTGTGTTGGAAAGTGACCAAAATCCAACGTCGAGCCAACATCTTAAACCAACATCATATTGACATCAAATACTGACATTTGTTTGTCAGGTAGGGCAACCAAAATCCAACATCTGATAGTAACGTCCACACAACGTCAAGCTGTAACATCATTAGATGCTGATATTTAGTTGATTTTAGGTTGGAAGTTGGATACTGACATCGGCCTGACGTTGGGTTCTGACGTCAACCCGATTTTCAATTCCAAACAAAATGCAACGTCCAATCTGAAGTCATGTTGACATCCTGCGCTTGCTGGCGTGTTTACCATTCCAAAATATCTTAAATGTTTCTCAAAATAAAATATATTATATGTTCAAAGGGGGAAAAGTGTGTTTTTACCCAGACATTTAAAAATTGATATATTTTAGAGCAGTAATCAACACCGTGAAACTGTGATATTTTTATCCAAGGTTATCATACTGTCAGAATCTTATACAGGCACTTGCCTACTTATGATGTAAATTTTTGGTCTTTAAAGGAAAAACTATATTTCATATCTTAATGAGAGTTTTTTTTAAGTTAGAATATTTTATATAAATAAATTTATACTATATTTTTATTAAATTACACTTGAATTAAACCCAATATATATTATAGTCGACTAAATATAGAGTAGATTTAGTTTAATAAAACATTATAAAACTTAGTCAACTAAAATTATACTAAAACTAAAAAGATTCAGAAGACTAAAATATGACTATTCTAAAATCCCATTTTAGTTTTAAGTCTAAAATTAATTTATAATTTGCTTTCAAAATTAACACTGATTTAAAGCAGCAATCATTCTGAACTGCCTTGTCTTCAAAAGCTGTCAAAGCCCAACTGAGGTCAGTGGGATGAGAAACGAAAGTCAGCAGACCACAGAAGATTATTAACTGACCTCACAAGATGCATGCATGACATTTTTAAAAAGACAAAAAAGAGCCTATAAAAGTGTATGTAGCTTAAAAGTGGCATTTTATCAAAACCATTATAAAGAAAACACAATGAGTCACTTCGGCAAACTGTAATTTGGTAGCACTTCTCGCTTATTCACTGATCTGTTATGAAGTCACAGCAGGAGTCCATCAAAACCATAATATGGAGAAGGAAAGAGAGACCACATCGTTGTGAAGAATGAAGTACAAAGAGATGATACAAGAAAGAGAGAATGATAAAAAGTAAAAAAAACAGCCAGAGAAAGGGACTGAATTAAAATAACAAGCACATTTATCCACTTCCCAACAGCATGCCATGACTGTGGCTAGATGTACAAATACTTGTCATTCCTGCCTGAATATCTATGTTTTTTCAGATCTGTTACATAACCAATCTCAGTCACATTACTCTTAGTCTGCTCCAGATTTCCTCCCAAACATATTGCTGTTGGGGTTTTCACACACATGCCATCCACTTGAACTCAGCACTCTGTAACCGGCTACAGGCACACACTGTGATCCATGACCCGGCGATGACTAGCTCTTTCCCTGTGTGAATGTTGCCAATTCAATTCTTTTTCTTCCTATGTACTTGACATGAAAGTCAAATACTCACATTTTCCATGTTTAGATAATGACACTAGCAGGGCTTTCCTCACATTTCCCTCTAACAGCATTCAATTACTGTTACATTAGTAAAGAGGAAGCTTTGAACACAATAGAACCGGAATCTTTGAATAAATGTGTTTTGTGAAGAAAGACTCGCCATGAGTACCACAAGCTTTGTCAACAGCTTCTAGGTGGGATAAAAATAATTACTGTGAAAAACATGTTATCATAATTTTTCTATTCACTGTATATTGTTGTGTTGGAGTAATAGCTTTTGTCTGAATGTGAAAAACTATAAGACCACAGTTATAACAAATGCAGAGAAATAATTTTTTTGGGATAACTTTTAAAATATATTTTAGCTGGTAAATGATGAAAGCAACAGATAGCTCTATTAAAATATAATACTTATTTAGGGCCAATCCCCATTTTTGTAGCCCTACCCTTTTCCCTTTGGCCCTTGAAACAGAAAGGAAGGGAAAGGGCTACAAATTTACCCCTAAGAAATGGGACACAACTACAACACCTGCACACATCATTAATGTCTTGGCGAGCTCTTACTTCGATAGCGACTGCTGTAGTTATTCCAGTTGTGTTATTTTTTGGTATTCATCTTCAGGAAATCAATGAAGGCATATATTATGTTATCATAACGATATATTGTGGCAATAAGGTCATAACTATGTTCACCTATGTCAACCAGGCCATGTTCACCTATGTAAACACACACAAAAAAACAAAAAAACATTAACATTATAGCAGACCCTGTAAAAAGCTCATTCCCTGCCGCTAGACTTTTCTGACAGGGGATTCGAGTGTCAGATGTAAAAGTATGCTGTGGGACTACTATACAGGAGTTATTATTTGGGATTATAGACTATGAAATTTAGAGGTTTTTATTTTAGCGTTTTTTTTTTTTTTTTTTAAGCATGATGGTAAAACACGAACACTGTTATGAATGTATTAAAACATCTGCATTTGTTGTAAAAAATGTAATTTGTGCATCTCATGACTTTCGTGTGCAGCCATAGATGTAGATGGTGTACTCAGGGAAATTTTCTTACCCCTTGGTTTCGAGTGTAGTCCTGAAAAATCTCAGTTTCAGTTTTAAGGTTTTATCTTGCCCTTCCCATCAGCCCTAAAAACAGAATTGGGACACCCTTACCCCTTCACGTAAATATAGGGGCAAGGGGAAAGGTTTTGGCCCTTAATGCATTTAACTTTTTTTTTTGTATACTTTTTTATACATAAAAATACCCTGATTTCTGGTTTTAACCAGTTATAGTAAGCAAAAAGTCCACAAAAAGCATTTAGTTTTTAGCCGAATATTCCAAAAATGAATCACCGAAGAAATCAATTATCAAAATAATCATTAGTTGCAGCCCTTAAATAAAACAATACTGCGCTGACAGCATTACAGTGCTTGCAGCAAACTAAGTTTGATTACCAGATTGAGGTTATTTGCCGGTCCTGTTTCTCTCTCTCTTTGCACCTGATCATTTCCTGTCAATCCTCCACTGTCCTGACACATTAAAGGTGTAAACCCCAAAACTAAAACAAACCATGCCTAGGTAAATAGTAAAACTATTTGTGCTAAACAAACCAGTGTTGTTTATGACAATGTTAATAAGAAAAACAGTATAAATATTAACAGTAATATTAAGTGAAATTGAATCTTTAAAATATTAATTGGCCTATCATCACACTTTGAATATATTTAACACCCCTGCTGAATAATAAAAAAAAAAAGTAATTTAAATCAACTACGGGATCTCTATAATTATAGTGCTTTCAAAAGTGTGCGTGTGCACATTTTCACTTTAGGATGCAGAACTGAAATAAGTCATTTAAAAATTTATGTGAATCAAATATTTGCCTAAACAATTATGGACGTCTAAGCTGTCTGATTTCCTTCAAAATCCTGTTATTTCATGGCCATCTAATACAACAGAATCATTGTGATGACTAGCAGGTGACCCATCAGTGTATTCTCCAAGCAACCGCGCCTTAAACCACCACCACCATCATCATCACTATCAAAGTTTATGGCTCTCATTCTGCCTCAGAGCGAGGAAGAGGGCAAAGGTCAGCAAAGAGAAGAGACAGTGAACCTGGCCTCTGACGAAGGGCTGTTACCTCTCATACTTTATTTAACAAGTCAAAGCCCTCGTGACTCTCATGCCATGTGTGAAAAAAAAAAAAATCACTGGGGAAAGTTCAATGTGCAGCCCATGGAATACATCGTCCACGCTATGATCTTACACAAGCTCACACCGCTATATATCAGTATGGAAATACTTCTCCCATACACTAATGATGTGTTTACACCCGTGCAAGACACTGCCGAGCTCTGGGGGGAAGAGAGTTACTTATCAGACCATAGGGTGCGGTCCATTTGAAAGCAGACCTAAATAATCAACGTGAGATAAAGCTGTACAGTATGGAATGCAAGTCTGTTTAAGAACACCTGGTTAGTGTCATTCATTCATGTCTGAAACCTTTATATGTAGGACATCTTCTCGACTTCACGTCTGTGTCTGAACTACTGTACATTGATGCAAACTATTATACAGAATTCATGTACCATGATATTGAAATAGTTTACACTCAAAGAAAATAATGATGTGTGCACACAAATAGCACCATAGATTTACTATCAAATAAAATAAACAGTAGTAACCCTAGCAGAAGTGAAAGTATGAAATAATGAAAATGAAATACGAAGAAGGTGTTATTTTTACACTTATGGCTTTCATTTTACTGTTTAAAGGTCTTGTAAAGTGCTTTAAAACGTGCATTTTTATTCAATGTTTGACGTGATTTCAACTGAAAAAACAAACAAAGGGAGGGACACAGTGTAACTCTGCCCCTTTTACAAAACAAGCCAATAGCATTTTGGTTATTAATCACGGAAGTGACAAACTACAAGCTATTGATGTTTATATCAGTTTTATATTTTCTAAACATGAATTGTGTCACTGTTTTGGAGCATACCATCTAATACATATCCTTAAAACTAATATCTAAAAAAATTTATTTTAATTTCATTGGCCCTTTTAAGAAGCTAATAATAGAGTAGTTGTTGTTTCTATCTTTAAAATAAGAACTACTTAAACTAAAAAAAAAAACTACAAAGACGATATTAGATATGTTTGAAATTCTAAAAATATTACCTTGACTACTAACTAAAATAAAGAGTTTTTCTAATATTGATTTTAACTTCAGCTATGTTTAAATGATTGAAAAAAGGCTCTTTATGGTTTTTAAATCAACAACACTGCCTATACTCTTGTTAAGCGTGACTTCACTCAAATAGGCTTCAGGGTCCAAGCGCTGTCTCAAAATGTATAAGGAGACTCAACAAACGGTAATAATAAACGTTTACAAAGCGCTGTAATACTATTGAAAATCACAATTGCAATATAGACATCCATGACTAATATTTGATGGCCAGAAATTGATACATTTTTTATCAATTGTTAAAATATTGATGTCTGTGATGCAGCAAGTCAAGAGACTGTTGTTTACACTAGGCATAAGACGATAACCATTTTCAAGGTATACCGCGGTTTGGAAAAGTCAAGATTTTAAAACCACCAAATTTTTTTGCTATACTGTTCCTAAGGTATATGTAAGTTTTTTTTTTTATGTTTTGTTTTTGTTTTTTTGACCAACTGTATCTCCAGCAGAAAAGATATCCAAAGATGCCATTTTAAATTGTAAAGAAATCAGTGTTTTTGAAACTAATGACAACAGCTGACGTCTGTGATTTATTTGAATTTAGTCTGACATGTTTACTGCTCCAAAATATTTAAAATGTTTCTCAAAATAAAATATATTGTGTTTAATGGGGGAAAAGTTTTTGTTTTTTACCCAGACATTGAAAAAGAATATATTTTAGAGCAGTAATCACAATACCGTAGTGCCTTGAAACCGTGATATTTTTATCCAAGGTTATGTCAGAATCTTATATCAGCCATTGCCTAGTGCACACCATGATTTTATATAAGATTCAATTTAATGAGTGATTGTAATGTAACTAAAATGTCATAAACAAATATTTTCTCAATTTCCTCAACCTCCTGCTCTTCCTCTTGAAGCTAATACGGAAATAACTGAAACTGCAATTCATCGACTCGCCTTTGGGGGCTGGCTCCAGGAAACCCAGATGTTCACTGACTCCAATGCTAAATTGGCCAATTTTACAGCTGTCAAAAACTTGTTTGCAGTCTGGTACAAAGGATGGTTTTGGTGCAAATAGCTAATATTACCTTTCATGACAACTGTGAAAGGGGGGGTTAATTTTTTTTATAATTTATTAAGGGCGTGGCCACTTGAGTGACAGATATGTCTCGCTGGTCCCAGTCATGGCTGATTACCTATACATCGTATTTTTGTATTTTTGTTTTGTTTTATGTGACTTTACAGTTAATTGCCTATTGGGATTATTTCTTACAATTATTAGATGATATGGCATGCTGTGTGCACTTAATTGTACTTACAAACCATTCAAGTGGCCTCCATTTGCCAGGTGAGTGAAATTATATACTTGTATAGCATCTCTATAAATGTATTTGTTTTACTTAAGATAATTTAGCATTTATAATTTTCTTTAGAACTCGAATGCACTTCAGAATCTGACAGATCATTAGCTCCACTGATGCTCCGCCTCTTTGCCCTTAACTGGCCACCCCCGGTCAGTGCGATAACGCATGAACAAAATGGCGATGGTTGGCCACGTCTACTTGTAGCTTCATTTGGACTCTTCAGAAACCTATGGGTGAAGTCACGGATACTACTGTACATCCATATCTTTAACAGTATAGGGTGGCGGCATGGACCCAGAAAGTGGATATTATCCAGCTATTATTATTATTTTCATAGCTATTATCATTCAATGTTTCAACCAAAAAAAAAAATAATAATAAATTGTTGCCTTGATACTACCTACACAAAATATGGTATGACTTTCCAAAAGAGGCACTTTCTTCTTTTGCCCCGCACTGCTCTTGATTGTCTGGTACCAACAGCAGGAAAGCCACTCCTCTACACTGTGACACGGCACACTCAATAACAAAAAAGAGAATCTTTGAACATTAATGCATTCACACGGTCCACTCATTTGTAAGTTTTACCACACCCTCACTGATCTGCGGTAAAGTCTGTTTCCTGGCCTGAGCTGTCCTCTCTCTTTGTCAGACTGTTATCTATAGATGCCATTCACACTCTGATCACATTTACATGGTTTACAGGGAAAAGCAAGGAGAGGCCCGCACATACACGCACACACACCATGGCAGATAGACAAGAACAGGAAGAGTCCTCAGCGTGACACCGGTTGGCTCCATACACAATGCTCTCTTAGAGTTTTCTTGAATAAACAACATACCAACATGCTCCATTGTCATTTCTAGGCTTGCAACAAGTCTTGACTAGTCAAGTATACTTCCAAGGAAGCTTAAAAAATCCTGCACCTTATTCTCATGTGCTGTCTCATGTCAAATACTTGTTAACTACACAGCCCCTGGGAAAATTGAACATTTTTGCAGCATTTTAGTTTGCACTGAGGCTCAAATACTGTATGGCCAAATCATATTGTTCATGAAATGGACAGTCCACATTGCCACCACAGATTAATTAGGTTTTCAACTTCCTCTCCTTCCTACAGGAAAATAAGCCTATGGAAGAAGCATGCATTAATTGTGCTCTAATGTAAACAGGAGAACTAAAAATACTTCCCTCTTAACACTCCCAAAATGCAGAAGCTAACTGAATTAGCCTTCTTTCCTTTGCATGGGGAAATTGTTATACTCATAGCTTTCTATGCAAATTGCACTTGTATTAATAGGACAAGGAGTATTAAGTTGTGGTAAATCCGGGAAGGAAAGACAGGGGACGGTAAAAGAAGTAGAGATGACAAATATAGAAAAAGGAAATTGGGGAGCGGGGGGTTGGAACTGACCTCTGCTGATCCGTTGTTTCTCTCCGGACAGAATTCCAGGAGTGTCTATGATGCTGATGCTGTCCAGCACTGGGTTTGGCATCTGAGCACATATGAACCTGAGGGAAAAAAAATGTAATCTTGAAAATGAAACAGACATTTCACCATCAGGCCTAGTCATCTTGCAGTAATGTTTTTACTGCGACATGACTGATTGGACGGAATTCCCTCCTCTCTTGCCAAGTCTTATCATTCCAACTCTTACCTCAGCTTTTCCATTACCAAATGCTTGCAGTTTATCTTTCTGTGTGTTCTTCATTTATGTGCCAAGCAGTATGCTATCATTTCCACGTCTTTAACATACCAGCACATTTTAGTCATAAATAAACTGCTTTAACCTCAAACCCTCAACCAGTGTGTTCCCCGATGTGTATTTACTTGCACCCCACCCTTTATTTTTTCCAGAAAGAGTGCCATCAGTTATTCTATCCACGCTGCTACCTTTACTTCTGCCAATTATTCCATATTTTCTTCTTCTGCATACATTCCTCAAGTTATTGAGCTGCTAGTCGACAAAGACAGTTTGTGTCATTTTGTCTGATGTTTTTAAAGTGCAAAATGTACAGAACTAAAATGGATACAATATATCTGTTAAAATAACAATCTATCCAGAAACTCAGCAGAACAGATGCTCTTTTAGTTTCAAAGGTGAACAGATAGCATCTAAAAATACTGATAGCTTGTTTTTGAAGTCTGGCATCAGTGGTTCTGACAACTTACAGAAGTTAAAATTCCCTCACTTCCTGAACAAACAATGCAAATTTATAGAGAACTGTTCAAAATTTTGAACTCAGTAAGATTTTTACTAAATTAATACTTTTGTTCAGAGAGGAAGCAATTAATTAATCATAATCATATGTAAAACATTTAGAAATGTTTGGACTGGGCGATTTGGCCTAAAATCTAAATCTCCATTAATTGAACATTTTAACTTGATTATGATTGAGGAACGATTGTTGTATTAATTTATTTCATTTTTTTGCCCTTATAGTTCACTGTACGGTACAGTAAATATGTTCACATACTACAAGTGAGCGATTTCTGAATGAAGGGTGCATTACTTGATTTTAAAATAATTGAAGGAAACACACACCATCTACCCAGGTAGCAACAAATTTTGGCCCAGATTTGGCATAAAGCTGGCACATCAGGCATTTATCCGGCACTGGCATACAGCATGTGGGTCAAACATGACGTGGGTTTGGCAGAGGTGGCACCGTCTTTGAAGTGGCACACAAGATTTAAGCCAGATTCAAATTGTAGTATTTGTTCCAGATATTAAAAATTGATATGTGGGCCACATCAGTTCTGCCTGTCTTGACCCATATTTAAAATACATTAAAATAATTTTTGAGTAAAGAAAAAAAATCTACCAATCAGGTTGTTCCCTAAAGCACAATGCTTCATTGGTTTATCAGTTTTATTGCAATCATGACAAACCAACCTATCTGGCCCAGTTATAAGCTATTCATTTGGTTGAGACTTCACCCAGATATGGTCCATGTTTGGCCCTTGTCTGGAAGCTAGACTTAGTCCAGTCATGTACTGTAATTCACGGCGGCATGTGGGCCAAGCAACCCTTGACTGGGTGGGGAAAAGCTGGGCCAGAGAAATTTTGCTATGTGGGTAACATCTATGATTATTTATTGAACATCAACATTGAATAACTGAAATTCAAACACTAAAACCAACAGTTACTTTTTTCTTATAAAAAAAAGTGAAAACAAATAACTTGCACTTTTTAAAACAATATAAATTATTTTTAATGTTTTTCATATTAAAAGTAGAAAATAATAAGTAGCATCTCTTCTAAATAAAATAACTTGTATATCCTGTAATAAATATAAAAAATTGCATGTGCTTCTGTGAACAATATTTTAATGTGAATAATAATTTTAATGTAATAGAAAATATGCCATCTCAAGGCATCTCTAGCACAGCTTCCAATCATCATCAATGTAGTGCAAACGTACGACGTGTAGTTACATTTTAACGAAGGCTGTGTCGGACCATACCCGTGCGTTTGACACAGAAGTATAAATCAGCCTTAACAGAGTGGGGTAACGTGGCTCCACTTGGAAAGTGGGAAAAGTAATTGAAAAAATTGACCTGGAAAATTTTGATTGATTATAGGTTCTGAATGACGATTTTGATTACTTTTTGATTATCGCCTAGCCCTAATAAGTTTTTTTAATTGTTTTATATAAAGTAAATAAAGTTACTTTTAGCATTATTTTATCAAAGATGGTTTAGACAAAAATAAGCAGTAGAAACCCTGAACACCAATAAAAAGCTAATGTACCAGCAATTCCATGCCATGAAAAACCAAAATATGGAAACCGTTTCCAAGTTAGAAATACTCAAAAATGTCTCTGTAAATGATTTCAAACGATTATATTTGAGTTACCAAAGTCATACAAGTGCAATTTAACATCGATCACATCCATAATGGAGAGATGTAAAATCTATAACGACACTTTTTTTCCTCAAAAATGCAAAAATAATAAATAAAATAAAATCAATCATTTTTTGTTCTGTAAACTTACACTTTTTTGGTCACATCCTTAACACGTTTATTTTTCTCATTTAAAGTACAAAACATGTTTACAGATTGATGGTTTTTTGATCCCATAACTCTGTGGTCAGTTATTTTGGAAAATATAAACAGATCTTTTTATATATTGTTAACATATACTTTTTTTATGTGAACTTATGTTTAAAATTTTTACTGCAAATGTCACATTCATAATGCTGGAATTGCTCACATACGTCATTCACAAAACTGTGACTAAAGGTTAGGATCGTCCTGCTGCCAGATGGGAATTTTAACACTAAAATAAGGAGACAGCAGAGGCTGACACCAAGGTGAATATTACGTAAGAGTAAAACTGTTTATAAATTGGACAGTTCTGGTCCTTGTTTCTGATTGGCTCAAACCTATTGTAAATTAATCTACAAACACACTCGTGTGACCTCAATAAATCAGTATTACTACGCCACTGGAGATCAGCGGAAGCCTGTAGTTACTGCTGTGGTGCCAAACATGACCAGTTGTAAAGGCAGAAACAACTTGATAGATTTAATTATCCTGCTACTGATGTCATTTTAGTAAGAGGTATCCCTCTGGCTCGCTTCCTTGTGTAGCAGAAATATTTGCTTTCCAAGACTTTGTCTCAAATATACACCACTAAAAATGTTTTCTCCTCATGTGTACAAAAAATGTAGACACCCAGCTGACAAATATATAAATCAACACCAAGATATAAATCAGAAGAAACCTGTTTTGCAAGATATCCAGCTTTAACGAAGTATGTTGCAAAACACCACAGAGCTACACCAACAATATCTGTGATAACTGTAGATTCATCTTCAGTAGTCTTGTAGAGGTTTTAAAAACACCATATACAGTTGAACTGAATTATTAGCCCCATTTGATTTTTTTTTCTTTTTCAAATATTCCCAAACAATGTTTAATAGAGCGAGGAAATGTTCACAGTATGTCTGATAATTTTTTTTCTACTGGAAAAAGTCTTATATGTTTTATTTCAGCAGTTTTTCATTTCTTTTAAAACCATTTTAAAGTCAATATTATTAGCCCCTTTAAGCTATATACTTTTTCGATAGTCTACAGAACAAACCATCATTATACAAAACCTTGCCTAATTACCCTAACCAGCCTAGTTAACCTAATTTACCAAGTTAAACCTTTAAATGTTACTTTAAGCTGTATAGAAGTGTCTTGAAAAATACCTAGTAAAATATTATTTATTGTTATCATGGCAAAGACAAAATAAATCAGTTATTAGTAATGAGTTATTATTACTATTATGTTTAGAAATCTGAGATAATCTCTTTGGACAACTTTCTGTCAAACACTATAGGGGTGAGAATCTACAGCCAGCTATGCTTCAATACAGACCAGAGCTTATGGAAAATGATCAATGCAGCTGCACAGGAGAAAGTGACTACTCAAGTTACACAGGGAGGATGGGGATTACAGCACAAAGGTGGGTATCTGTGTATTACTGAACTACTTGAACAGGGTTAATGTGTAGTAAAAGTCTACAGCAGTGGTCATAAGGCAAAAGCGACCCATCATACCTCTCCAGTGACCTTCAGTCCACCTTTGAACCATTCCAACAAGGTCAAAGTGAAAATGCTGGGAGGGAGATTTTAATATGCTCGACAAGCAATAAACAGCATAATATAAAGGAAGCAGGGGTCAGAGATTTGCAAACTAGGGACACTTTGAGAGTTAACGCTCTGAAATTGCTGAGTCAGTTCCTCGGATTATCTGTTGTGTGACTTAGTTTGTCCTTTTTCACCTCTTGGCAGCCTTTCTCTATATTAGATGAACACAAACTTCATGTGAGACTGGAAAAAACTGAATCCAGAAAAAGTAAATTAGTGAAAAAAATACAGAAAAAAATATGACATTTATAGGGGAAAATGTATTTCATTGATTGGCACTACCCTGATATGACATTATAGTGGCACATGGCGTCAAGGTGAGTTCAGGGATGAAGGTGGGTTGAAATTTTTTATTTTTCTCCACCCATTCATGAGTGACTAGTCAACCTAATCATTGCACAAACTGAAAGCATTCCACGGTTTTCTGTAAAGGGACATTTTCATGGAATGATCCGCTGCATTCTACCAGCCTAGGCCTGTTGTGTTGTAAATATGATCTCTCTCATTCAAGCATTAACCAGCATGGGGTTCATATTGAGGGGGGCCATTTTAAAAAACTATCCTGATTTTTACAACAAGCACAAGTCAAAGTAAAAGTGTAGAACTAGTGCGACACACCCACCCTTTCGAAATCTACAAGGTCTGAAATGCACAACGGTGAAAAGGTATGTAGCACATGTTGAATGGACAACTGTGGTTGAGCTCATTGTAAAAGCAAACTCATTTCGCCGCATGTCATTCCTTATGGAGGCCCCCATTCCCCAAGAGCATGTTAAAAAAGACCCCTAAAGGCCTCAGCAGCTGTCAAAACCAGCGTCAGCTGACACTCCTCACGGAAAGAGGAACCAAAGTCTAATGAGCAAGAAGGCTAACATACACCAAACGTGGATTTCAATAGCTCAAATACATTGAAAATGTTCTTTCTAAAGGCTTTTTTCTGGGTGTGGCAGCAACTACACTCAAAAACATATGTGAATGTGTTAATGATTTTTAGGGCTCATAATAAGCAAATCATAAATCTTCATAAACTGATACACAAAATTGCATCTTGGGGCACATTTGATTTACTAAAGAATGCCAAAGTGCATGTTAAAAAGATGTATAACTGACTGTATTAGAGTACTGTGACGTGAACTCAGGAGAAAGCATGCCGAATCTTCCTTCAGTGTCCTAAAGCACTGCACTGGGGGTGAGCCACTTAACAGTTCCCTGCTGTCAATGCTCCACCCTAGCAATTCAAGTACAAGCTAGCTCCTGCATAAAGATACAGATAGAAGTGCAGGAGATTCAATATTCAGCACAACATGAACATCTTTTGAATACTGATAACTAGTTTCAGAAGGTTCAATTATGACAAAGGTAATGCTTGAATTATGAAACCCCAAACCCCGATAACTTGAAGGATAAAGAAAACAACACCCTGAAGAGCGGAGCTGTCGATGTAAACGATGAGGCGTTTGTTTTTAAAACAATTGTCTGAAAGTGTAACGTTAATGAAAGGGGAGTTTATCTGTTTAAGTTAGCTAACCTGTTCAGAAAGGCGTTTCCAAAGGCGTTGAGTTTTCTGAAGGGTTTCTTGGGGTCAACCACTAAAGCATTGCCGGGGATGAGACCTTCTTGTTCCCCGTGCATAACCGCAATGAATGAATCGGTGGTCGGTTCGGGGCCTATGCGCATACCGGGAAAATCCTGCTCCATGAGATGCCGAATAAAAGTGGTTTTCCCCGTAGAGTACTGGCCCACCAAAAGTACCATGGGCTTGTTATCGAAATCAGCATCTTCCAAAGCCGGAGAGTGGAAGTCGTGAAAGCGGTATGCGTCCTCTAAGGGGAAAAGTTTGGTCCTGTACAGTCTCTTTAGCCCGTCCGAAACCGTTTGAAATAACTCCGGGTCTTTCTTTTTTCCATCTTTGTTAGACCAACTGAACATTTTGGAAAATATGGAAAATAAGCCCCTTTCTAAACTAAAAGCCCTTTGGCGACGGTCTTCGAGTTTTTTTGCTGGTTTCTAGGCAACGGTTCTGATGAATTAACGGCCCAGTGTCTGGTCCTATGTTCTGGTCAGGCTCCGCGGACTGCCAGCGTGGTGGGACGGTGCTGTCAGCTGTTCGCTACCCGGAGAATTGTTGTTGCTCCTTAGTTTTCTGCAAACATTAACTACTTTCGTAAATTAAAGTTAGGTTAGTTGACTCGTCAGTTGCGACCTTGCAGTTTTCTTTTATATCCGCGCGGAAAGAACAGCTCCTCTCGAGACTCCCACAGCTCGAGAACTTCTGCGCGTGACAGTACGAGCTCGCGCCCCCTACTACATTTTTAATACATTACTATGGACCGGAAACTCGAAGGGAACTTCCAAAATAAAAGGAAGGCCCTCCTCCCATTTGGGATTTTGTGTGAATGCATTCTATGTGTGAATGTCACAGCCGACATTCGTGTATCAAAAAATAATTTCATTTAACTACGAAACTTTTTTTATTATTATTAGATCTCTATTTATAAAGCTGTGTGGTGCTTGTAACTAATTTCATTCAGATGACTGATTTATAATTTAATATAATATAATATAATATAATATAATATAATATAATATAATATAATATAATATAATATAATATAATATAATATAATACACTACAATATAATATAATATAATATAATATACCCTTTAACAGTTTAAATGAATAAATGAACATAAAATATGAATAAAATTAATAAAAGCCATAAACTACTGCATTACATATCAAATAAATGAATAAATAAATGAATGTCAAAGGCCTAAGTTCTGCAAAGAAATGTGATTTCATTCAATATTATAAATAATAATCTGATATTATATTATTATCTATAATGCAAAACATTATAGCCCTTTAAATGTTAAATTAATTAATTAATAAATTGAAAGTCATTCATAAAATTGTATTCTTAAATAATATAATATAATATAATATAATATAATATAATATAATATAATATAATATAATATAATATAATATAATATAATATAATATACCCATTTCTGTTATAAAATTGTTATATGTATATGTTATAAATTATAATATAATAGGATCAGGGAGAGCCCAAGCCAACCTCTCTCCGATCCCTGGGACTCTGCGATGGTTTTGGAAATTCCTAACTGAACCAAATCAAATTATTACAATAAAAAAGGAAAATGTACTTCAACCAGCAGAGCTGCAACTGTTTTTTTTAATTATAATATAATACACAATAACATCCTTTAACAAGTTTAAAATAAATTAATTAATAAATTAATTAATTACTGAAATGCAAAGGCCTTAATTTACTGCAAAGACATAATATTTCATTCTATAATATAAATTTTAAAAAATATATAATACATTACAATATAACCCATTGACTAAATTAAATGAATGATTTGAAGGATATCAATATATTTCGTTCTAAAATATAAATATATTTAATTCTATAATACAATACATTATAATATGGTCTCTTAATTGTTTATGAATTAATAAATTGAAGGTCATAAAAAGAATTTCATTCTCACATAATATAATATAATATAATATAATATAATATAATATAATATAATATAATATAATATAATATAATATAATATAATATAATATAATATAGCGGAATGCAGTGGCGCAGTAGGTAGTGCTGTCGCCTCACAGCAAGAAGTTCGCTGGGTCGCTGGTTCGAAGCTCAGTTGGTTTTTCTGTGTGGAGTTTGCATGTTCTCCCCGCATTTGCCTGGGTTTCCTCCGGGTGCTCCGGTTTCCCCCACAGTCCAAAGACATGTAGTACAGGTAAACTGGGTAGGCAAAATTTTCCGTACTGCATAAGTGTGTATGGATGTTTCCCAGAGATGGGTTGCATCTGGAAGGGCTATATTATATGTTTTCTGCTGCGTAAAACATATACTGGATAAGTTGGTATTTCATTCAGCTGTGACGACCCCAGATTAATAAAAGGACTAAGAAAAAAGAAGATGAATGAATAATATAATATAATAATACATTATAATTTACTCATTAAACATTAAATTAATTAGTTACTCACAGGCCATAAATTACTTTGCTCACAAACATTGTATTTTTTTATTAACAATCCAATAAAAACAAAATTATTGTGAAATATTATTATTCCGATGTAAAATAACTTTTTTCTATGTGATATAATTCATTGAAATATCATGGTTTAGACTAAAAAAATTAAGCAATACTATTTTTTTCAGCATCTATAATAATATGAAATATTCATCGCTGAATTACAGGAATAAATTACATTTTAAATATAAAACAATATAACTTTTTATTTATTTAACATTTCACCTTATTACAACTTTTTATTGTCACTTTTATAAAAGAAACATATAATATAATATAATATAATATAATATAATATAATATAATATAATATAATATAATATAATATAATATAATATAATATAATATAATAGCCTATTTAACATGTTAAATCAATGCCATCTGTTGATCTTGGAAGGACTGTAATATCCCTGTTCTAGGAAAGGAGTGGGGGTTTTCATTTGAGTGTAGAGCTAGCAGACTGCTATATTTGTCCCGGACTTTCAGAAGACTGACAGTTGCATATAGTTTATGCCAGATAGGCACTGTCATAATGAGGTCCTAGAAAATGACACTCCCCGCCCACTATGCCACATGAAGAATCTACAATGTTCTTTCCTTGTTTTCAAAGCATAAAAGGCTTCTTTCAGAGTATCAGAGAGTGAAATTGAAAGTCAATCAGAATTCACAGGGAGTTCCAGTGCCTTCTGTTCATGGAGAGAAAGGTATCAGACTCAATTTTCCAAAACGAAGCACACTGATTTGGGATTTATACAGATGATCAGTATTTAAATCATTTTGGTGCTATTCACTGGCTTTCAGCTTATTTCTAAGAACTATTCCCAAGATACATCTTATACTGCAGTTAGTGGGGAAAACTCTGGGCAAAACAAAACTGAAAGTGAAAGCATTCTGGCATTTACAGGAAATCAGCTGTTTTATTTAGTGTGTGAACAGATGGGACTCTCAGTGTTGAAGTTTTCATTTCAATAGCTCATTCAAACCGTAAAAAGTCATGAGCGTGAGCATGTCACAATAACCGTACATTTTGAAAATAGGTGCTAAGAGAAAGGCCACATCACAAATATGACATATAACATTATCAAACACGCTTTCCAGAATATTTTCGATAGTTAATCAGAGTCTTGCTCAAGCAGATTACCTGATAACAAACAACAGCAGTTTCTTTTTTATTATTTATTTGTATTAATAATAATAAAATTAAAATTTTCTACCATAATTATTGTTTGTTTTTATTGTAGCTATCAGTTTCACTGTGAAAATGTTGTAGCAACATTCATTCATTTATTTTAATTCATCTTAGTCCTTTTATTAATCAGGGGTCGCCACAGTGGAATGAACAGCCAACTATGCCAGCATATGTTTTATGCAGTGGATGCCCTTCCACCCACAACCCAGTACTGGGAAACACCCCTACACTCTCACAATACACACTCATACACTATGGCCAATTTGGTTTACCCAATTTACTTATAGGGCATGTTTTGGGATTGTGGGGGAAACCGGAGCACCGGAGGAAACCCACACCAATACAGGGAGAACATACAAACTCCACACAGAAATGCCAACTGACCTAGCCGGGACTCAAACCAGCAATTTTTTTGCTGTAAGGCGACAGTGCAAACCACAGAGCCATCGTGCCACCCTCTAACAACATTGATTTGAGAAAAATAATTATAAATTGATGGAAAGTGAACAAAAAGGCTCATCTACACTGTCCCAATAAAATACACCAATAGCTATAAATCTCTAAAATCATTTAAAAGAAAAGTCCACATCACAACTAGAATGATAACAAGAACATTATCGACATCATCAGAATAATTTTAAAAATGTTTTTGGCATCCGATCAGAATTCAGCTTGAGCATTTAAAGCAAAAGAAGACAAACTGCAGCACACACTTAGTGTGTGTGAAAGCTTCCACAGTTAATGTTGTATTCATCTGTATAGCGGTTATTCTTGGTTTAGGACTAATTTGTAATATGAAATGCATGCAAAGAATGTGACAAAACAAACCAAATTTAATGAAAAGAGCACGAGTTGTGAGACAGTTATAGGGTGACAATCATATTTATTCCAAAAGAAACTGATTTTAAAATATTTTAATGTCCAAAATAAACTAAATACAGTTAAATAATCTTATTGCTACCATGAAATAAATACATAAATATCCCCTCGCAACCAAAAGAAAGCATTACAAGACATTTGTGACTATTTAAGACCCTTTTAAAGACCATTATAAATGAAATGTTAGACTTATACAGGGATAAACACTAATAATTATTTCTGATGGCCCGATTGGGCCAACAGATTTTTTTTTGCCACAAAAATCAGAAAAAAAAATGTAATTATTTCTTAGCAACATAATTTAATGTGTCAAAATAAAACTCTAGTTATATTCACTATATTCAACATAATATTACTTTCTTCCTTCCTTTAATGACAAGTTTAACCTTGTTAAAAAGTATATTTATTGTGTGCGATTACATAATTAATCAAAAATATATATTTGTTGGTGCTTTTGATCCAAATTTATAGAGTATAACTTCTATTCAACCTAATGCATTTCTGGTATAAAGCCTTAAGTTTCATGCCTATTTATAAAAATTATGTCTACACCCCCTTACTTATTTTTTATTATTTATTTGACCATAAGTTCAAGTACAAACCATTATGGCATATTCAACAATCCAACACAGTGTTGATTTAAAAGTACATGACTAGGAACATAACAAAAAATAAATAAAATAAATAAAAATAAAAAAGGGGGGCGCGAGACTCTTAATCAAGTAATAGAAACTCTATTTACTTCTGCAAATAGTTTTTGCATGAATGGAAGGTAACTTGTAAGAGATAAATTGTTCTGTTCCAAATTATTTAAGACACACAACACAATATTTCAGTGAATGTAAGACTTTTTAAGACCCAGCAGATACCCTGTTTTACATTTCTGTAGTCCACCGACATTTATACAGTCTCCTGCAGTCTCTAAGCAGATCAGTGTGTGTTTAGTAGGATAAACAGGGCAGTGGCCTACAGAACTGACAGGCAGCTAGACTGCAAACACTGGCTGTCAATTCATAGGTCATCACCCTGTGTCCTAGACTTAACCATGCTCTCCGCTAACATGCAAGCGCCTTTATGACCACATAAATGAAATCTGAATTTAAATGAAACACAATAAGGCATAAAGCAGATAATGGTGACTATCTGCACGCAACAGCAGCTCCACTGGAAGACACAAACCTTCCACATGGAGTTGCTGTTACAAGCAGTCAGCACCAAGTCTTTGGAGATGGACGACGGAAGGAAGTGGATTTCAGATTTAATGTTCCATTCATGTCCATCTTAAATGAGTGCTGCCACCTGAAACAAAAGCATAATGAGAAGTTCAATCAGGATTCAGACAAAGGGTAATGACTGCCATTAAGGACATGTGAGAGTTCCTCTGTTGGCTCATGACTTTGACCTCTTGTTTCTTTCTCATCTTTATGACATGCCATAGACTCCATTATTGGCCAACAGCACGTCCAAAGTGCTAAGACTGATCTTGATAACAGCAATTTTATGATGGCAGTCAATACAAGGGTGCTCGGCAGAGTTTGCGTGCGGGCTAAGAGGAATAAGGGTGTGTCGTTTAATAATTCATATACGTTTATGTCTTCATTTTGCACATCCACTCCTTTTAGTAACAGGTTAGACTTGTAATAATCTCTATCAGGTTCTTGGTGTCTTCATTCATATCATATTTTAGACTTTGCCTTGCTGTAAACCTCGCCACTGCTCCTTGCTACCTTTGGAAAAACAGCATAATAAAGTAATTAAAGGGGGCAAACGACGCATGAGTCAGTGTGTGTTATCTGCTCCTGTTATCGTCTTGTGAATCCACCATTATCTTTCTCATCCCAGTGCAGAATCCAGCATGTGTGTAGGGTGAGAGAAAATCAATGGCATGAACTCATGTAGGTGGTTCATTTTTATCACAATTCCCAATTGCTGCTCTTGAAATTGGAGTTAAACTAACATGTAACGTATGAAATTGACTTTGTAGAGAGGAAAGCACTTGGTCAAATTTGAAGTAATTGGTGTTGTTGAGTCTTAAGAGTGCCATTTAGTTGAGTCTGAACATTTAGTTCATTTGTACTAACAATTAACTTGGTTTTTAGAAAGAAACAAACTCTGCCTTCTTTGTATTTGATTTAAGAGAAATAATGTTTGAGCAAAGCTTTTGCATTATTTTTCTTTATCCTCTTTTATACTAGTCTGACTTTGTTAGACAATGAGGTGTGTTTACATTAGAATATTAACCTAGCCTTTCAAAAAACAAACAGACGCTAACATTGCCATTTCCTAGATGAATCAGAGAGCAAGGCGAGGCAAAAGCCTGAACCTCAATGAGTTTTGCTCTGGATTTTTAAGCACAAACACTTATATCAATTCAGAATTATGTTTGATATTCCTCACAACTTTATATTAAATAAAGAGTTTCTTACCTTCACAGTTCTTCCTCGTTGGAGTCCAGGATTTTGGAGCTAAAAAATAAAAACCGAGAAACACCAAACCAAAGGAAAGCTTAAATAAACATAGAGATTACAGAGTTAACTGAAGCTAAAATAAAAAATTAAAGAGTAACCAAAAAAACAGCAGAGTGAACGACAGCACAAGGCGAGAGCAGCAGGTGAGAGGGGAGCGTCGGTCAGCAATGCTATGTCAGGCCGAGAGAGGCCAGTTTAAAAGTGATTTGGAGTTGAAGCTTAGTTAATAATTACACCCCTCGTCAATATTTAACATCTTTTTGGCCCTGCCCCTCAAATCCAACATCCTGGACTTACACACAGGCTACCTCAGGACCCTATTTGGTGCTGTTTCAGGTACATTTATCCATTTAAACCAGTTTAAACACACACTTTTCACTAGAATCAATATCCAAATATTGTAGGCCAAACCATGGCAGTAAAAACAACACAGGTAGCCACTAGAGGACGCCATGGTTTGACTCAAATTTATGTACCGTGTAGATAATCATAACATTAAATCCACGGTGGTTTTAATTAATTGCAGAATTATTTTTGGGATATCTTCACCCTTATAAATCAGCAAATGCGATGTAGGTCGCCGTCTTAACTGCAGCATGAGGTAATTCTGCATGATTAGAATAGATATTAGACTATGGACTCTAAACATTGATCAAAGAATGAAAAAAGGAGGCTTTATAACAGGATAATAAAATACTCATGAGAGAGAGTTAATTATTGCCATTGTTAGGTGAAAGAGCACAGAAGCGCACACTGTGTGAAGGAATTTCGATTGTCAAACACAAGAATGGCGTGTCAATTAATGTACCACGACAAAATACTCCATCTAAGCACATAAAAATGTATCAGTACCTCAGGGCAGGTGGATGTCTAGGTGTGAAGGGTCGAAATCAGCACGAGTTTCTTTTGATAAGAGTTTGGTGACTGAGGTACTTAACCTGGGGAAAAGACTGCAAGGACGATCTCGGCTTTACTCATTCTGTTAAAATGTTGAAATGTTTATAGCCCTATAGGAAAAAATACATGTCAGGATGCCTACTTTAATGTGGTGGTCGTGTTTCTCAGATTAGTTTCAGCCTTTTCCCTCGCTCTAAAGGAGGAAATCATGAGGAAACGGAATCTTTCCAGTGGTTACGACCTTGTTACCGCGCACAGGGTCAAACCACATTCAATGTTTTATGGGTTCGAAATTTACTAGAATCATACAGGAAATTCCTGCATATAAAGCTACACTTCTGGTTTTTAAATCACAAGTCAGCAGTAGGGATAATGCCTCTCCACCCTGCAAGGTCTCAGAGTTCAGTTTATACAGTCATACTTCTTCACCCCCTCTGTATTTGATGCCCTTTGCCCCTCAGCTTATTGAAAATGGAAACTCTGGTAACTATGTTTTTTATTATAGTAAACTGTAGTAATCATGTGTTGGCGGATTTATTGTCTTTTGTATAACTGCAATATTTCTAGAAATACCATTGTTAAACTTTAGTTACTGTAGAAAACTGAATAAAACCATGCTGGACTTGTAGATAGCCAACTACAATAATGGTTTACGGTTTGATTATTATTAAACCTATTTTCAGAAGGGAAAGGTGCTACTTACTAGACAACAAAACACAGGGAAATAACATGTTATGCATTAAACATCAATGTTTTTATTACAAATAAAAACCAAAATAAAAACTATACAATCATAGTTTAACTATGGCATTTATTGTAAAACTGGGGTTATACTATTTATAATCAATCCGACCAACTGAAAAAGTCACAAAACGTTTACAATAATAAAACTATAAATTCATCTAGAATAAGGATCTTATTCTCTATAGCTATTGTGTAAAAATTGTTCATCTAAAGACTGCTTGGTAATTGTAATGTCAAATAGGGTTTCTGTACATTTGCAAAACATGCTCAATCAGTGATTCTCTACTAATCATTTAATTTACAAAGTTGACAGTTTCAATGCTAACCAAGATGTTCCTTATCTTATCACAGACTAGAATAAGGTGTGTTTAAGTGTGCATAACGCAATGTGTAATACAAACACCCACACAAGCACAGGTATGTATGGTCATTCACGGTCAAGTCAAGGTCTTTAGATCTGCACAGATTCATGATTCTCTTTACACAGGCTTTAAGAAAGAAGCATTGCAAAGCTACATAAATATAACAAAGCAAAAATGTTATTGTAAAATGTAGGGCACAATTGTTGAAGTGTATAGCAAGCAAATGTCCATCATAGTGACATTTATTGATTGATAAAAACAGTTGATGTCATGAATCATAAGTTTTGCTAGTTTAAATTTAAAAGCTGATATCAATATTTTTTGCTAGTGAAAATGTAATTGCTGATTTCAAAAATACTGTTATTTGAAGAAATTCTATTTTTCATCTAACAAAATTGGCATTGGGAAAAGGGCATATATGCACACAGACTTATATATGCAAACAAGAAGCACTGCATCAAATTTCATTTTTCCCTTCCATCGCTTTAAAATATGACAATTTATTTTACCCCAGTATTTTCAATGGAGTTTCTGAACTAGCCTGAAGCCACTGATGGCGCTAGAGTTTACAAGGTCTATCGTCTCGTTTGATGCTTAAGCAACAAAATGGACGCTTAAATTTATTTAACTAAGTGTATTTTAATTACATTACAATGTCGATCCTGTAAAAGGAACTGCATAAAATTTAAAATAGGTACATAAACCTTCACCGGAAGTTTAACAACACTAGCTGTGCATATACTGTAGCTCATGGAATTGTTGCTAGCCAGGAGTGCACACTTTATTCTAGTATTTTTTATGGGTTACATTTTAAACATGTTAGTGGCAGGTTTAAGAGGACCTAATTATGGAATGAAGCTTGAGAATAGTTAATGAGAACACAGGGCATATTGCTAAAATAAAAATGCTACATTTTTGACATTCAACTCTGTTTAATTCAGAATTACAGTAACGGATGGGAAATTCACTAAAACTGTAAAGCCTTTAACATTTTTATACAATTAAAAAAAGTTCATCTGAATTTCTCAATTCAGATCATTTTATGTTCAAATCCACTCCAGGAGCCAAAAAGATGACCTTTACATACTTTTACATATGTATTAAACAGTCTTTCAGGTTTAGCCACTGCTGATACAGTGACATAACATAAACTGTGTAGAAAATGCTAATAATGTCCATCAGTAATCACTTATTCACTTGTTTCCTTTTTTTCTTTCCATCTGCTCCAGTAACAGCTGCTTCGTCTTTCTCAGCGGCCCTCTTTTTTGTCTTCTCCGTCACTGTTTCCATGTTATCCCAAACTTCATCCTCTTCCTCTGCTTTCACCTCCTCTACATCTCCACTGTCACTTGATGACTGAAAGAAACAGAGCACATAAAGAGTCTTACGATTAACCAACTCATTAGGATGCAGCATAAAGTCATCAGCCAGAAAGCAACTTCCATTATTGCTACTGTTGATAAGCAGTTACATAAAAGCGAATCATCGAAATGATGCTCCCCCTGACACCAAACAGTCGCTTACCTCCAGATCTCTGCTAGAGAGCAGCACACAATTGAGTCGTGACTTCAAATATACCTGCACAGAAAAAAAAAACACGTTCATGAAATTACCATTTATACAAATGCGACACTGAGTGGGAGGCACTTCTGATTATATGATGCATGCAACCAGATGGAAATGAGAGGAGAAGGGCTATGCATGAACCAAAGGGGATTGGAAACAACAGAAAAAAGAACAAATGTGGCAAGACTGGAGAAAAGAAACCCAGTTTTTCTTGTGCATTCATACCTTGTGCTGTAAAGAGCGGTCCTCCAGGCTGTGTACTCTCAGAAAACGATCTAAACCACAAGAGGCCACCAACGGGAGGGAAGGATGGCACTGCAACCCCCGCACTGCCCCCGCCAGACCCTTAAAACACCCACGAACAAGCCCTGCAGGCAGATGGAGAAGTAAATGGGGTCAGACGAAACAACACACTCAGGAGTTCAATAATATTACACTGCACATACAGAGAGAACGGCTGGCCAGATACAGCCTTTATACTTGGAACAAACACAGATCCAGGGAGGAAAAAAAAACCCAGAGCAAATGGAGCTTCAGTTCAAAAACAAGCCTGCCTGAGAGGAAAAAAAAATAAACTGAGCATCCACCTACTGCTGTGCTTACCTTTCCGGAGGTCGAGGATGGCGAGCTCCCCGTGAGTGTTGCCCACGACCACTGCGTCCTGGCTAGCAGGAAGAGAGAGCGCTGTGAGCGGGTACTCTCCAAAATCTGCCTCCAACACCGGCCTCCTCTGAGGCGTCGAGGGGTCATACACACGCACCTGACGGAGGAGGAGTGGAACAAGATATTTTGAGTTGTGTTTGATCATGGATGTTTACCTTAAGACACAAAGGAAGACAGTGGCAAAGGGTACGGGATGGGCACTAAAAAACATTGGCTTACAAAACTTATAATAAAAAATGTCTCTGTTTTGTTGTAAAAAAAAAAACATATTGCAGAGGAAGTTCGCTCAATTTAATTTATTCGCCCTTCACTTGTCACAAACCGGTTTCAATTTCATTACTCTGTTAAACACAGAAGATACTGTGAATAATGTTGACAACCAGAAACCATTAACTTCCATGGTTTCAATCAATGACAGTCAATGATCAGCAAATTTTAACATTCTTCAAAATATTTTCTTTTGTGTTAAATAACAAAGAAAAAACTCAAAAGTTTGGAAGCACTTAAGGGTGAGTACATTTTCGCTTTTGGGTGCACTATCCCTTTTTAAAATCTCCATAACAACTTCACATTTTTGGTGAGGTCTGTAGATGGATGTTGATGGATTTAATCCTCATTTCACTAAAAACTAATTAAACAGTTACTTGTATACAAGCAGTATAATTGAATTCAAAGTTTTTCATAAATCGATGAATCAGAAAGTTCTGGAATTTGATCAAAGAATCCTGAAAACATTTAGAGGTTCCCACAAAAATAATAATAGCTCACCAAACAAAAAAAGGAGTTTCTTCTGTTAAACACAGAAGAAGATATTCAGAATAATAAGATAAAACCGGTAACCATTGATATCCATAGTATGAAAACAAATACTATGAAAGTCAATGGTTACCAGTTTCCAACATTTTTCAGAAGAAAGAAACTTAAACCAGTTTGCAATATTTAAAGGGTGAGTAAATGGTTACAATTTTTGTTTTGGAGTAAACTATCGCTTACAGCAACACAACTGTTCATAGCAGATAATACCAAGATAACTACATAACATTTAAGGAAGTCATTACAAGCCAAGGCTGCAATATGATGAAAAAATGAAATCTTTATTGTTGATTATTGATCTTGATACTGTAATAAAGATGAATAATAATGCTCTCTGTTTGGAAAAACAAAAGTTATCAGTCCTTGATGTTAGTCTAAAGCAGGTTATGCAAAAAAATTCCCTACAATCACTAGGGTTGGGTATCATTTGGGGTTATTTTGATACCAGTGCTAAATTGATCATTTCAAATAGGTACCAGAGCCAAAAATATGCCTAAAGCGATAAATTTGAGCCACAAAATAATAGTGGCTGACTCTAGAAAAACTTATTTGACAATTTGTTTTTAATCATTTTAATTGAAAAATAAATGGTTAAAATTATATTCTAATCTATGATTAACAATACAGTCAAGTGCTATTTGGGCTTTCCGCCTGGATTTTGCTTACCCAAAATCAAAAGCTTTCTAAATCCACATGCAGGGGTGTGAATGCAAAAGTTTGGTATCATTTTAAATTGCTCAAGTTTTCTTTTCAAACAGTACCTAAATTCGCTCCAAATGTAACATTGAAGTCATTCCTCCAACCCACAGTTTACATGCAGGGGACTTCTTTTCTTTCAAAACTAAAGCAGTAATAAAATACCTAACAAAATGTACAAAATATATTTTTGTAAACTAGTAATTCAATAATAATTAAATGATTTTTAACAGTGTTTTGCCTGAATTTTGTGGCACAACGTAGCATGCAAAATGTAGTGTGTTTGTGCAACAACATTGCAATAAAAATGGGAAGGTTTTCTTTTGCGCTTTTGAAAACAGATGACTGTTGTCAAAACAATTTTACTCAAATCAATTTTCTTTAAAATAATTAGAAAAAAAAACTTTGAATTTTCATTAAAAAACTGTTGAAAGTGATTCAAATAATTGTATATGTTGTCTGAGTTCAAATAAACCCCTTCTTAAAAAAGAGGCACTTTCTTTTTTTTCTGTGTGGTCGAGGTTGCTGTAACTAATTTTGTTGGTTTCTGCACATGTCAAATAATCATAGGAAAAAGAAAAATGTCTCGATCATAATCTATGCAAAAGTTATTCTATTCCTAACTGATGAGAGAACAGAACCACTTATGGGGTATTGGGCCAGAACAGACCTTAACAGAAATTAAATTAGGATATGTGGAGTAGGCTTCTTTTAATGGCATTCTTGAAGTGCAGTTCAGACACGTAAACACTGCAATCAAACTATTACTGTCATACAGGACTTTCTGCCGCATTTGGCAACAGGATATTCCACACACACACACACACACACACACACACACACACACACACACACACACACACACACACACACACACCTATCTAGTCAGTAAAGGACCACAGACACAGAAATATGAAATTTTTTTTTCATTCGCTGTGTGGTATCAAATTCAAAATCAAAAAAAAAAAAATTCTTCCACCAGTCCTTACTTCATACTCGCATTCAATACCTCAGTTTGTCCCGAATGAAAGTAAAACGACACTTTACTGTAGCCAACCCTAATAATCACCTAAACTGTAAACGTGATCTCTTATATTTATTACTCTTTGTGAGGGAATCTTAAAGAGTGCACATAAAAAAAGTACTTTCCAAACTTAAAATCTCTGATTGGTCACTGTATTCATCACATAAATGTTTCTGATTGGATAGAATGCTCCGGTAGTGGTTAGAATTTTGTGACAAGCCCCTGTTCATTTCCAAACTTTGTCTAGTGTAGATACAGGAGAAGAAACAACTATAGACAAACATGCATTCACAAATCTAAAAAGATTATAGTAATTATTTGACAAACCTTATGATGTCCAGTGCATGTGACTATTTTATCTGAATCTGCGATAAAGCTGATGTCTCTGACCCACACAGGTACTCGCATATCCAACCAGTCATGGGCTACCTGGTGGATTCATGAAAAAAGGAACAGCTTGTAGAATTAATCAAAACTACTGGGGCTTGAAAAGGCTACAGACTTTTGCCTTACATTTTTGGCTGTGAATATTGGTTTATCTGGTTTCTCCAGGTCCCAGACTTTCAGTGGGTTCTCTTTACCCCCTGTAGCCACATGATGGCGCTGTGACTGGTTCTGTCGCATTTTGCAAATGTCCTTTCCAACATTTACCTCCACCTAAGAACACAGATGGATGAGGGTGCTTGAGAATCTGATTTAATTACATTACAAGCTGATACACACCTATATAACATAATCACAAAATTGACCAGATCATTATAAATTATTTAATTCTAATCAACAATTAAAACGGTATTTCAAATTAAATTCAAGTTTATTTGTAAAGCACTTTTCACAATAACAGTTGCTTCATAGCAGGTTTAAAAAAGCAAAAATGCATTCACGGTGGTCATAAGTATACTGACCTTATTTATCCTTATTTATTATTTTAATTATTAATATTATTTAGGATACAGATCAGATCAAACTATTTAAACTGTTAAATGGCACCCCCCCCCCCCCCCCCCATCTTGTTTTGATCCCCCCCCTGTAATTGTGTAGTGTGTAAAATGTCCAATCTGGAAAGTTCCTGATTTGGAAAATCCATGTTTTGCTATAAGGTCAGGGGATTACACTTTACTTATTCAGGTTACCATATCCAAATTGATGTTGATAGTCGATTGGAAGACAGTATATTAAGTTTTTTGTTACTTTACAGTAGTGGTTTTCAAAGTGGGGGTTGGGACCCCCAGGGATCTCTTGGTAATTTCCAAAAATGTCAGGTGTTATTAAACAATTAGAATTAGCATATTTTAGTATTAGTTATTCATGTAAAACGTATGCTGGAACAGTTGGTAGTTCATTCCGCTGTGGCGACCCTTGATTAAGAAAGGGACTAAGCCAAAAAAAAAAAAAAAAAACAATGAATGATTGACCATATTCGGCCCACAGCCCTCTATCAAGTTTGGTTTTTGGTCCTTTATAGGAAAAGGTTTGGCCACCCCTGCACAAGAATAATGACACAGCAATGGTGCTAGTTGCGACAGATTGATTTTACGGCACAATGTTTAACCTTGCCACCTTTGTGGCAGTCACATATATTAAAAATAAAAGCCTTGACTGAATTTCTCCAAGTGGCGGTCTCCAAAAATGAAACTAAGAATAGTCTAAACATTGTGCTTACCATTCTCATTAATTGAGGTTAATGTTAAATTAAACAAAGGAATGACTATAAAAAATGATATGGTTGTTAGACTGTTGCACTTTGTTGTGTTGTGTTTATATAGTTTGTACTAGTGTGTGTGCACCGTTGTGTGCAATATTTGTGTTTATAACCACCTTCGCAAATAGTGGGGGTCATAAGTTGGTGGAATTGTTATTTTGGGGGTCATGAGCTGAAAAGTTTGGGAACCCCTGCTTTACAGTACCAAATAAAAACTTTTTTTTTTAAGTCTATCTTATCCAAATTTTCAGTGTAAAAGACAAATAAAGCCAGTTCTTGTAAATAAAAATGCATTGATAAATACAGCATTTTTTGTACATGTCTTGTTTATAATATCCCCACTTCATTGACATTAGCAAAATATTTTTGACTAATTTTATACAATAAAACCTAGCATGGCAAACTTTTCCTGTTTAATTTAATGTGTTCATTAAAGTATGTGGTTATATTTTTACATGAAAAAGGGAACATTATTTAACGCATATTTATTTTTTAACAAAATATTTTTGAAAGATTAAGGTAATTTTCCCTTTTTTAACTAAATGTGCTTTCTGTATTTATTTATACACAATATTTTTGTATGGGGACAGCCAAAAGGGCATATCTTGACTTTGAACCACATAGTAATTCTTATGAATAGCAAATAAATCATATTTAGCAACAATAAACATGCTTAAAAAAAGTTGTAGGTGGACAGAATTCTCTAACTTACAGTATCTGTACTGCCTTCCTTCCACACTTTCAGCAGTCCTGACTCCACACATGTTATCATGGAACTGGAAAAGCAGAAGAGAAAAATAATGTATAACTTCTACAGTACATCAATGCAAACCAACAATCCATTCATCAAATGATCAGTCCTTAAAGAGCAGAGCATAACATGATATTATATTATCAACTACCTGTCAGTGACGGCCAGTCCTGTGAATTTACCCTGTGAAGGATCTCCACACTCTTTAGTGGCTGTGAAGATGCCCTTATCTGTGCTGAAAGTCTTCACAGTGCCGTTCACACTGCCCAGCAACAACTGCAAACACACACAGAGATTAACAACGTCGGTCAGTCACTAAATGGTCATTTTGAAGTGTGTTTGTCCAGTATTTCTGCTTCTCACCTCTGATTCGTAAGGGTCTCCCCATGCCATCACACAGACCTCCTGATCCCGACTCAAACAGCTCATCTCACAGAAGTTAAACGCCTGCTTTTTGCGAAGACTCACCCCTTAAGGTGAAATACAGATTAAATTCATGGCCCTAAAAAATTTAAATGCCTGTCTGTTGCGCCAACTCACGTGTGCCAAACTAAACAGTGTGGTGAAGTGGACAACGTGTCGACAAAGAGACGAAAACAACTTACCTTTTAATATTCCGGTTTCTGAGCCCAGCCATATTGAGCATATTTGGCTTTTAGCAGCCATTTCAGTGGAAACGATTGATTCTGTAGTTTCTAGTTTAATGAAAACACAACCACGCTACTGTCACACACAATTCCGTCCGGGTGTAACTTACAAACTGAACCTTTAGTTCCGCTTCTCACAAAAAAGTGCGTCCGTTAAAATCAGTTGGATTATTATCGCTACATTTCATTGAAACATTTTAAAAAATCTCCATACGGAGTGTTTCTTATATAATTTAAGTCGTTTCGCTTCAACAGAAATAATGATGCAAAAATGCATGATGGAGAAGCAATGCGAGAAAGTCAAACATCTCCCTTCATGAAGGAAAGTCAAAGACGTTAATGTTACAACAATATACAACACAACAAGAGTGAGTAAATGATTATACAATAACTTACATTTCGTCTTTAATGTTTCTGTAAGCTCAAAAAATGTAATTTGACTACAAGTTATCAGTGGTGTAGCTAAAAAAAGGGGTGCCCAAACTTTTCCTTATCAAGGGCCAAAAACCAAACTTGATTGAGGCCCGAACTGCACTGTAAAAAAGTAGGGTTCCACACAGTTAATTCAGGTTGTGCCAACCCGAATTGATTAGGTTAACACCATCAAGTGGATTAAAACATACCTGTCAACATTGGGATGTGAAAATAAGGGATTTGCCCACCATAATAAGGACCCCCCCCCCTTAAAAATCCCCAAATTACTAAATATGTTCATCTGGAGCTTTTTCATTGTAAATAAATTGTAATATGTTTTATTATTATTATTATTATTATTATTATTTACGAAAGAAAACTAAATATAAACAGTAGCAGCAAATACGTTAGCAAACAGTTCAGCTTATTAAAATTAATAGCTATTATAATGAAACAGAATCAAGCTATCAATCTCATTAGCTCATTTCTCCACTGTATAACTCACACAATCTGATTAAAGAGCAATGAATGAATCTCTCATTTATTAAGTTTTTTTTATTACATTAAATAAGAGGTGTCACTTTAAAAATGCACACATCTAACGTTATAATGTAAGCATTCGACTGCTTTTCTAACTTTTTATGCTTATTTAAGAAGACATTAGTTGTGTTTGAAAAAAAAACCCACCAAGATAGACATCCTTATATGTTATTATTATTATCAATTATGTGTGTATGTCTCTTTAAACACGCACCCAAAAGCCAGACTTTCTCTTCACTTCAAATCCCGTGTACAGAATCCATTTGGGAAACAGCATCTGTTTATCACTATGGAGCACGTCAATGTACGCAAGTATAAGTACGTCAGTATATATATATATATATATATATATATATATATATATATATATATATATATATATATATATATATATATATATAATTTATTTATTTTTTACATTTTGTAATGAACTTATCATAATAAAACCATAATTCTTTTTTAACACAATGGAGATCATTGCCGGATACACTAGTAAAGCTGCACCAGCCTCTGCTGATGTCTTCTGCATTGTCTTCTATCCATCTGCAACAGTGTATTTTTAAAATCTGACTTATTTACAACATTTAATTAAAAAAAAATGTCATGCACGGCTGAAACTATTTCAGTTTTCAGCTGTTTTAAACAATTAAACAAACTACCACAAACAACAACACCTCTTCTAAGATGAGATGGCGGGCCAGATTAAAGGTTACCAAGGTGCAACTTTAGCCCACGAGCCGTAGTTTGGCCATCTCTGAGCTGAAGTAACAAATTACAAATACTAAAATGATTGTAATTGAGTAGTTTTTCTCAAGAATTGTAATTTACTAAGTAGTTTTAAAAATGGCCTTAAAAATAACTAAATGCACTAGTACAGAATGTTACGTTTTCACACACACATGCACAAATGGCATGTAAACGCATCAGCCTTTGAGAGCGCAATACTCATTACACTCCTGAGTACTTTAAAATAAAGGGCTACATTTTACTTTCAGTAATATTTACAACAAATACTTTTACTATACTCACATGTTTGGGCAAGTAATAGTACTTTTATTATGTATGTTTTTTACTCTTCCCACCACTGCATCAGCATTTTTGCTGATGATAAACCTGCTCATTATTATTCGTTTTATCATTTACAGAAACAAGAAGGTGCACTTATTTGGAAGGCTGCATTTATTTGACATGAAATAGACTACAGTTAAAAAAATACTGTGACATTTTATTACAATTTAAATGAACTAGATTCCCTATTAAGTACAATTCAAAATGTAATTTATTCATGCATAATGCAAAAGTGAATTTTCAGCATCATTACTCCACTCTTCATAATAACACAATGATTTGCTGCTCTATCCTCATTGTTCTCAATTAATTGTTCTTAATATTCATTATAAATAATAATAAGCATTTTTCAGATTAGTTTGATGAACAGCAGTTTTGTAAAATTAAATCCTTTTCATTTCTCAGAGATGGGTTGCAGCTGGAAGGGCATCTGCTGCGTAAAAAAATATGCTGGATAAGTTGGCGGTTCATTCCACTGTGGCGACCCCAGATTAATAAAGAGACTAAGCTGAAAAGAAAATGAAGGAATAAATAAATCCTTTTCAACATTGATGACTTTAATGGATATTTGCCAAATACACAACACAATACCAATCATTAAATTAGCTTAAAGTTCAGAAATGTATACTTTGTGAAATGTTTTCAATCACAGTTACTAAAAAGACGTTATTCTGAACAGCTGTAATTTTCTGGAAAAAAAATATCTCTAGATGACAACTCTTTTCGGTGAGATTTGGAAGAAATGTTATCAGGTCAACATGATATTGATCAAATATTAACATTTTACCCAAACCCACACTTAGTGAATAAACAGAATTTTCAAGTGATCTCTCTCTTATTTTTCCTATATGTCATGGCATTTCCTGAAGGATAGTAGCGAGAGGAAGCTGTTAAACTTGAATGGAGGGCATGTGGAAGAATCCACCAGATGGTACTCTTGGACTCCATTAGAAGAGCTTACGCATGGCGTGCTGGAGCAGATCTGTCAGAGGTGTTGTATGTGCTTTAGGATATCTGTCAGTTTTCCTGGAAAACAGCCTATATTTCTGCAGTAATGTAAAAGCAAACCGGAAGCTTTAATATCGCAATGAGTCACTGTCTTCTCCCCGAGGAGTTTGTCAATCAACCTTCAATAAATCCCACGCTTTAAACAGCACAAACAAAGATGCAGAAATTGTGTGGCTGATTTGAATACATTAGCAAAGAGAGAAAAATACCAAATTTCCTAAATATTGAAGATATTTGAAGATAGTTTTGGCACTATATGCAAATTAGGCATTATGTGAACTTTTTATTTCCAATTATGCTATTAGTATTAATAATAATAACCGGTATTATTATTATTATATTACACTTATGTTGCCTTTGTTACAGTGTTGTTAGATAAGTAGTGATTATTATTAATTATAATTATGTTTACTATTGTTACACTATTATTATTATTACTACTACTAAGGTGTGCTTGTTGCAATGTTAAGGCAAAATTAAGTACTATAGCAGGATGTTTGCCAAGTCTCAAAAAGTATTAAAAGTTGATAAATCAATGTAAAGAAATTTAAGGTGCTTAAAAAGTCTTAAATGCTGTTTTGCAAGGTATTAAATTTGATATAATTTTCTAATTTGCAATGTCTGGTTGTATGCTAAAGTTTGCCTGAATTAAATCTGTGAATATCATCCCACAGCAATTCGTAACTTTTTGATTTAGTGGCTAATTCGGATGAATTTGTAGGATCTAATTCATACAATGTAGTACGATTTGCTCATCACCTAATGACGGTTGGGGTTAAGAGTGAAGTTGGGTGCCACCGCTCCTTTTTAAATTCGTAGGAATTAGCCACTAAACTGACAAAACGTAAAATACTTAGGTTTCCTCGTGAGATCAGGCTGGAATATCAGGATGCTGTGTAGAAATTAATGAAATCCTGCTAGACGTGACATTATGCTTAATAGATTAGTTTACTACATTAATATTTAGTAAACATACTGTAAGTTAAAATCTTGCCTCGTCTTAAAATGTACGGAAAGAGTCTTAAGAAAGGTCTTAAAAGGTATTGAATTTCACTCTATGATTCCTGTATATACTCTGTATAGTGTTAGGATTGGTATTTGTAATTATGAATTGCTTGTAATTATACTGTTATTAGTAATTATATGTAACATTACAGCAAAATACTGTGAAATGACGTGTTACCTAAAATGCTATTATGATAATTGTGGTAAATATAAATCCAAGAATCCAGTTCTACTCAGTTAAAATGGTATAATCCCAGTAACTGTTTTACAGTTTTCATGTAGGACAGCAGTGATGACCAATGATTATCATGGCTTTGTTAGTTTTGCGAGGGCTTTTAAATAACATTTTACTAAGAAATAGCAGCTTCTACTTAATAAATTATGTATAATAACTTAATCCGGAATGAATATTTTTAATATTTTAATAAAGCCTCTGCTGTTCGCGTTTATATATTTGATTTAAAATACAGTAAAAAAAGAAATCCTGTGATAGCACTGTAATATATTGTCCATTTTTCAGTTTAAATATAATTTAAAATGCAATTAATTAATGTGATGCACAAAAAATAATTGTAATAATTTATATAATAAAAAATAATATAAATAATAAACATATACAAATATAAATCACTGTTTTGAAATATGCAGTGGTCATGCAAAATAATGCAATAATTCTTAAAAAATATGAATTTTTGAGTAGTCTAATGCACATTCTGCCCTATATATTGTATTTGCATATATGTACTTGAGATGTTTGTACAGCATGTCAAATCTAAATTATGATTGTTTTATTTTAAAGATTAAATAAATATAAATTTAGAGCAATTTAATGGAATTTTTCTAAAGCGCACATTATGAATGAAATAAAATACCTCTCCTCCACTCTTGATCTCTAAAAACATGACTGCAGATTTGACTACAAAGAATCAAACGTTTTTGCATCTCTCTTGCAGTGACAGAGACGCACTTCATCTAAAAAGTGCAGGTACCACAGAAAGAGAGAGAGAGAGAGAGACAGTAAGAGAAGAATAAAAGAGGGAGGGAGAGAGAGAGAGTGAGAGACAAACAAGGGAAGCCAAAGAAGAAAAGACTCGGAGCTCCCTCTGCCCCCTCAGATCTCTCCAGGGAACGAGAGAGTAGGGCAGAAAATACAGGGACGGAGGAAGAGGAGACTGTTGAATGTAGTTGAGCATCGCATGCAGAGGTAATAACATCACATTTCTATTCTAATCAAAGAGACGAGGGCGAGAGAGAGGGGCTTTTCCATTGGTTCTGCTTTTGAGATCAAATACCAGCAGGGAATGCTTGAATTCATATTTTAAAAAACTGAGAGGCAGAGAAGGAATGAGAGCGAGAAATGGGTAAAGCAGGCGAAAGGAGGGAGAAAGAGAAAAACGCTAAGTTAATTAACTGTCAGACTTCAGAAAGCTGTGCAGGATCAGAAGCCCAAGATAAAACAGAGCAAAAATATATACGTCCAGCACGTTCATGCATGTTTGGCTTCTTTCTGCTGTTTCATACCTGGTCGCAGCAGCCAATGAGAGACTGTGATGGGACCAAAGCTGACACCCAGAGCAAAGCGGACCACAGATTTCTGACATGGTGTCGACCCAGATTGATGGAAGGAAAATGAGGGGAGAGAGGAAAGACGTAGACAGACTTGTGTCGCTGCTTCAGAAAACACAGGTAAACGCTTGCGTTCTTACAGCCTGCTGTGTAACTTAGTTCACCATTTTTCACTATCATTTCAACACCTTTGTTTATCCACGCTTTGCTCTGTTTGGAGGGATTACACACCGTTAGAGCTCTGTTATGGATTTATGCACGGCTGCAAATCTCCTTAAAAAAAAAAAAAGAGGCATTTGTTGTTGTTTTTTTAAATCATTATGATTGGTTGAATCAGATGTTTCCTTACATCAGCCAAAATGAAATATTCAGCAAGAATATTTACGTTTTAAATGAATGCAATGGCATCTGTGTTTGTGTCTTAGGTCAATAAATAGACATAAAACATTATTTCATATTTCATATAAATTTATATTAAGCAAGCTGCTCAATAAAAAACAAAGATTTATTTTTATTTATATTTATTTATAGATGTTTTTGATATACTTAAATCATCGTTTTTAGCAATACACTGTATAAATTCAAAAACGTTCTGTCTAAAATTGTGTTTTGAGGTTGATATATTGTCGTAAAATCATAATTTTTAGCAATACTCTGCATAAATTCAAAACATTCTGTCTAAAAATGTGTTTTGAGGTTGATATATTGTAGTAAAATCATCATTTTAAGCAATACATTGCATAAATTCAAAACATTCTCTCTAAAAATGCTTTTTGAGGTTAATATATTGTCGTAAAATCATCATCCTAATGCCTAAATTGAAATGATTAGCATTTAAAAACGATGAAGGATATTTCCTTTTTGATGCTGTATCTTGCACAACTTCTATCTAAAATAAGGAAAAATTTGAGTTTGCATAAAGACTAAATGATCCTAAAATCATCCATTCATACATTTATCGTATTTATCACTGACTCATTTTGAAGAAGTATGTTGCACAAGTTCTAATGGATATATGGGGAATATTGATATATAGACATATTCAGTGTTCATTTAATAATATTATGACTTGAATGATAAATTATTGCCACTTAAAATGACAAATTACCATTGAAGCAATATGCTGCACAAATCTGAAAAAAAGTGTCATTTTGAGTTTGCATTGAGATCAAGATTTATAATGTGTTTATATATCCATATTATTACTCCATTACTCACTTTGAAGCAAAATGTTGCACAAAGTGTCTAAAAAGTAATTTCTTGAACTTGTTTAGAGATTAAAATCGTTCATGTGTTCATACATTAATAAAATTACTTAATGACTCACTTTGAAACAATATGTTGCATTCCCTCTTCAAAAGTTCATATATTTTTCATATAATTTCTGGAATTCCAAACTGATCAATTATTTTCTTGAATCTGAAATTGATCAATTAACTTTCATTCTGTTGTAAGATGACCGGTCGTATTAGATGCTCGTATATGTCCTGTTATTGATTAAAATGTCAAGACATTTGCACTTAAAACTGTTATCACTAGTTAACAATCGTTTATCGAGTTGGGGTCAAACACATGCAGCTGTCCTTTACCTCACATCTCCAATCAATGTGTGTTTTTCAGATGGTAAACCGAGGACGTTCTTCCTCTGATGTGTCCACCAGATATTTTGTAAGGTGTTGTGCTGTAAATAAGGTGTGTGGACTCAGTGTACAGCACTAATCTTAGAGACGGGGGAGGAGAGCGATTCTCCACATACATACAGTACAAACCCCCTCTGCCAATCAGAGAGAGAGAGAGCAGCAGAGCGAGTGAAGAAACAGGGGAAACGGCTCCAGCAGTTATCTTAGGTGGACAGAGAGAAAGAATTACACTCGAACACGCCACACGGTACAAGACGCTTCAGCCAGCGGAGGCGGATAACTGGCCAGACGCCTCCTATCTGCAGCTCCAGACCAAGAAGATTCCTCACTAATTCTCTCCCGGCTTCATCCCAAGCTTGAAGAGGAGGAATAAGGGAAGAAGAAGGAAGAGGAAAGTGCTTTGTGACTTCCCTGAGAGTGAGGGCAAACGCCGTCAATAGAAAGACTGAGAGAGAGAGCAGGGGAATTCTCCCCCTCGCCCTCTCTCGACCCGGATCACCGTCAGGCTGGCTGGCACAGCCATGGCCTTCACCTTTGCGGCCTTTTGCTACATGTTAACACTCGTGTTGTGCGCCGCCCTCATCTTCTTCGTCATCTGGCAGGTACGTTTTGAGCCATCTATTGTGTAAAACTCTTAAAAATGAAGGTTGTCCTGACATTATTTATGGAACGAACACACTATTAAGAAACTTTTATTAATGCATCAATGCATGAATGTTTTGGATATCATTATTACATTTTCGGGTCTGTTGTGAACCTGACCTACAGTCAGAATTATTAGCCCCTGTATATATATATTTTTTCCCAATGTCTGTTTAACGGAAAGAAGATTTTCCATAACATTTTCTAACAAAATAGGTTTAATAACTCATTTCTAAAAACTGATTTCTTTAATCTTTGCCATGATGACAGCACATAATAGTTTACTGGATATTTTTCAGCTGTTAATTCAGCTGTCTATGTCTAACAAGGATGGATTTCTAGCTACTGCAGTAGCCAGTGGCACCATAAGGGGGGGGGGCAAAGTTAAGATGAAGGGCCAACGCCATTCTGGGGCCTCCTGAGTAGGCCTGGGCGATATGGCAAAAATGCAATCTTGATAATAATTTTCCATGTTGAACAATAACAATATATATTTTGATTTAAGTGTGTGCATCAACATTCATTTCCATACGCACACACCCAGGTTAATAAATTCCGCGAGCGCACTGCAAGTCACATGACAACAAGTGCCTTGAGTCAATTGACCAATCAGCTTCAGCTTGTATGGAATATACACATTTCGGTGGACTAATTATCTCAGACAAACACAGAACAACTAAACACTCCAGTGCTTTGTAATTTTTTTCCATAAATCAGACTGTTCAGAGTGACAGCAACCTACCAACACCGCTACACCCCACCAACCTCCGCGGTAGAATTGTCAAGCGTTGACCGGCCCACGGTGATAAAAACATTGAGGCCCACTGCATTAAATGGTAAAACATAATTTCAACTGATAATTCGGTCAAAAATAACTTCGACAAAAATTCGGTACATCTCTAACATCAACACACTTCTAGATTCCCATTGTTGCACATTTGTGCAGTGTGATTGGCTCTTAGATCAAAACAGAGTAAAAAAAGTCCAGCGCTTATTAATGTTATTGACCTAAATTTAATCGCGATTCAATATAATATTGTTTATCGGCCCAGCTCTACCCCAGAGTTACTATTAGGGGGCCCAATCAACCCCCCCTTCAATTTTGTCCACATCCCCAACACTCATCCCCCCGCTGTTCAGTTTCGGGACACCAATACCCCACCACCCCCGGCCCATTCTTCACTTTCGTCCATGACACCTCCCCCCTGCTCCTCTCTTTAGTCCATAAAAGCCCCCACTAAAATGTTGTTATAGTGCCCGTATCGGCCAGCGGCACCCCTGGCAATGGCACACATTTTTCTGATGATATATTTGGTTTCATGCCAGTGGTAATCAGGGTCGGAGCAAGCTGAACTGCCGCTCTAGGCAATGGACAGTCACGCCGCCTCAACCCTAAAGTGAAAACGGGGTTCTACCCTCTATTCTGCCGCCCTAGACGCGGATATAACTGGGGGTGCGGGTGGTGAGGGTAGTGTCGTGGATGCCGCCCTCTCTATTCTGCCGCCCTAGACACGGTTATAACTGGGGGCACGGGTGGTGAGGATAGTTTCGGGGATGCCGCCCTCTCTATTCTGCCGCCCTAGATGGCCGCCTAGGTCACCTCAATGGATGCGCCAGCCCTGGTGGTAATAAAGCAGTGAGAGAATTAAATCACATGCTGAAATAATAGTTTTTCTGGGGTCCCTTTAAAACATTTATATGGAGTAATATAATGGTAATGTTATAATTGGAATGTTTTCAATGAAACAGTAAAATAGCATCTGTCGTAAACATAACTTGACAATACTTCACACAGACTCAACTTTAACTCAAACATTGTAACCTAATTATATATTAGAAACATCTGATTTATAAAATACACAGAATTCACATTTTTTTATATGAGTGCGTCTAATTTACGATGTAAAGCAAAAATGTTGCAGATATTCCAAGTATCCCGGAACTTCCGGGAGTTTACTGCGAATGCATATAGACTACCCAATGCCCGCAAACGAATGATAGTCTTCCGAAAATCACGCGTCTTCCGCCTGGTTTTCAAATACTTAACGTACCCTTGTCCACCGCATCCCTCCCCGGTCTTCAGATACATCACGCAACCCCACCCCCCCACCCCTTCACCCCCCCGCTCTTCAGATCATCGCATGCACGTCACCCACCCACCACCCGCACTCTTCAGATACATCACCTGTTGACGTCATTCCTGCACCGCTCAATTATGACAAAACATCACACCATCATCAGCCACCTACAGTATAGGAATAAAGGTAAACTGCGCTTATTGAATCATCTGACATTTATTATGAATTCTTGCAATTGTGAAAGAAATATTCTTACACTATTAAATACCTCAGGCCACTAGTGACCCTATACACTTTTTAAAGAATTTAAGTATAAACCTTACATTATTTTGTATTGTTTTCCTTGTTGTATTGTTTAATACTAAGAAGGCTGATGTCTAACTTTAAAAAAAGGATAACGGAGTGTGTAGTGAGTATGTTCCGGGTAACTTGCCACTCAAGATAACCATTTAAGAGATAAAATGTTCTTCATGAAAGCACTAATTTCACTAACAAACCTTTATTTTTAAGAGTGTGTACGAGTTCCTGCTACCTGCGACACTTTCACACTTTCATTTCAATTGGCATCAGAATCCATGTCACCGCCAAGTTTCTGACTGTGTAAGTGTGAATGTGTGTGTGAATGTGTGTATGTGTGTGTGCCAGTTCTTGAGTGCAGAGACTGGTGTGTGTCTGTCCAAGCTGTCTCCCCTGCCCTTAACAAGAGCCCTTATCCATGAGGTGAATACAAATCACTGCAGTTATTATTAGAGCAGACATTCTGAGTCATGGATGATTAATGATTTACAGAACAAGTAGACGGATACAAAAAAAATGGAGGAAGGAGGTGGGAGTTTACCTGTGTGTAGCTGTGCACACACACACACACACACACACACACACACACACACACACACACACACACACACACACACACACACACACACACACACACACACAGTATATACACATACTGTCAGTAATAGATTTAATAATGTACCTTCTGACAAAGATTTAAGAACAGTTTTATGTTTTTCTTCATTACTCTAATTAGACAAATTTTTTATACAGACTTAGAAAATTGTGTAAGAAATATACTATTGCCAATAAATATTTGAGTTCAGATGCAAGAACCAACCACCAAACCAAGTGCCATCTGAAATGTTCTTCTAAAATTAGCATTTTTCAAAGGCTCCTATATACATGTTTAGTAATTTCACTTACATAGTGTATAGGTGTTTTCCAGTGTTGGGCTGCAGCTGGAAGGGCATCCACTGCGTAAAACATATGCTGGATAAGTTGGTGGTTCATTCCGCTGTGGTGAACCATGATTAATAAAAGGACTAAGCCAAAAAGAAAGTGAATAAATGAATTAAATAATTTAGTTTTGAAGAATAGTTTGTGAGTTTTAAAACAAATAATAATACATTTATTAATATGTTAATATTCTGTATGTTTTACAGCAATAAAAAATCTAGTAGACAATGTAAATTATATAATAATAATTTAAAAATATATTTTTTGTTCAAAATGTATTTATTTATTATTTTTTTAATTGTTTAGACACATATATACATTATGTAAATATAATTTATAAAATTTAAATATTTCACAATATCAATTTAGCCATCTATTCTTTATTCATTCATTCATAGCAACCCCCACCCCCTTTTTAAAATGTATTTATTTATTTATTTAATATGTGTTTTGGTTTGCTTTACTTACGCAGTTTAATGACGTTATTTATTTATTGTATTTATTTAATTATTTTGCATTGTTCTGCTTTTATGTTAATGCTCTGTATTTGATTTTTTGATTTTAAAATTTTTGATTTGGTTCATCTTAGGTCAGACATTAAAATATACATAATATTAAAACATATAGATATACACACTGATATAATTCACCAAACAAGAAATCATTAGGAAAACATCATTATGCACTAAATAAGTATAAAAAAGGTAAAATACCACATATATAAACAAAGATAGACGAACATAAGATAACAAAATAAGAATAATAAAAATCAAACAAAAATAAATAAATAATACAAAGAAAAGAAAGGATTAAAGGCAATTAAGATATAGGTCTCCTTAAAAAATTTTATAAAAGGGCTCCAGACTTTCTGGAACTGTTCTGGCTTTTGTTTTATTGCGTCCCGAATCTTTTTCATTTAAAGAGCATGTAAGAAATCAAAAACCCATTGCCGATAAGAAGGGGGTGCTGCTGACTTTCAACTCATAAGAATAAGTCATCTACCAGTGAGGTTGCAATAGCTACACTATTGGCCTGTAATGAATTTAATGCAACATATTCGGGCAGGATTCCAAACAGTGCTGTTAAGGGGTTTGGGTCTTCTGACAGTGAAAAAACAGCAGAAAACACATGAAGACTTTCCCCAAAAATCAGACTAGAAAGTATGTAACAGTGTGGCTGGTTCGATTGTACAGCGAAGGCAAGTTGGGTCAAAATTTTATTCAGTTTATTTCTAGACCCCAGTGTATTTTGTGCACGACCTTGAATTGAATGAGAGTAGGCCTAGCGTTTATTGATGATGAATGTATTCTTGCAAGAATAAGATCCCAGATATTTTATTTGATATTCATCTGCATTATTTAAAATAAGACAAATCAATAAAGAGTTCAAATCATAAAAGAAATGCCAACTGACCCAGCCAGAACTCGAACCAGCGACCTTCTTCTTGCTGTGAGGCGACCCCGCTGCTCTCCATCTATTCCTCAAATCACTTACTAAATATGTATACAAATATTGATTCAGCATTATTATATTATTATAAAATATTTACTTTTTAGAATTCAGATTTTTAAGTGTGGCTTGTTTTCAACACCATTCCCTGATGCACGCACACACACACACACACACACGCACGCTGAAGAGGAAGAGGTCAACATCTCATTTGAACTCGGCCGGTTGTTCTGTGCCTGCCTGCTGTCTGCAGAATCACAAATGAAATTTACACAGTCGCCGCCAGAGACCCCAGCATCATCTGTATTCTTCATATTCTCGCAAAAAGCAAACAGCAGACAAACACAATGGCCCTGAACGGCTAAAATCGTCCTGAAACACCGCTAAAACACTGGAGAGCAACACTTCCAGCATCCAAAACACGAGACGTCAAGATTAGACGGCAGACTGTACGTGTAAGACGTTCAAAGGGCCATTAAGAAACAGACTTGAAATGACTGAGCATTGACTAATGACAGGAGTGGGAGAGAATCTGAACATGAGTCATTTGGTGCGAGTGTAAATGTATGTGAGAAGAGGAGAGCATGGAGACGGAGAGTGGGGGAGGCTGCGAGTCTGCGGATGAAGCGTGTTATTGAAACGCTTATCAAACCGTAATTTCGATCTGACACTCCATCCCCCCTTTCCCCTCCTTCTCCCCCCCCATCTTCACATGGCTATCAGCCAGTAAGAATTCACTTCTATGGTAACCATGACACCCGATCGCCATGGCAACTGCATCTGTTTACAGAGAACGAAGTGAGCAAGATATGAGCTGTGTTTTCCGATTGACTGGGTCCCTACGCAGTGTTCCCTACTCCCTGTTGCCTGAGTATGCTGTTCATTCCTTCACATTCCTTCACCTTATACTAGACAAACCTGTTCATTGGGAGCATCCTGTAACGCCATCACACCAAAAAGAAACGCCAGTCATGATGTGAGGGTTGACCAAATAAATTGGCTAATGCTACTGGGAATTACTGCATTATACACACCGGCCATTTTATTGGGCACACCTTACTTGTACCAAGTTGGACCCCTTTTCAGATTCAACAAGGTACTTCCTCTAACATTCCTCAGAGATTTTGGTCCATATTGATATGATAGCATCACGCAGTTGCTGCAGATTTGTCGGCTGCACGTCCATGATACGAATCTCCCTTTCCACCACATCCCAAAAGGGCTCTATTGGATTGAGATTTGGTGACTGTGGAGGCCAGTTGAGTCCAGTAAACTCATTGTCATGTTCAAGAAAACAGTCTGAGATGATTTGTGCTTTATAACATAATGCTTTATCCTGCTGGAAGTACCCATCAGAAGATGAGTACACTGTGGTCATAAAGGGATGAACATGGTCAGCAACAATACTCGATTTGACACGGCTGTGGTGTTGACACGATGCTCAATTGGCACTAATGGGCTTAAAGTGTGCCAAAAAACATCCACCACACAATTACACCAACACCAAGGCAGGATGGATTCAAGCTTTCATGTTGTTGATGCTAAATTCTGACCCTACCATCCAAATATCCCAGCAGAAATCGAGACTCATCAGACCAGGCAACATTTTTTCAATCTTCTGGTGTCCAATTTTGGTGAGCCTGTAAAAATTGTAGCCTCAGTTTTCTGTTCTTAGCTGACAGGAGTGGCTCCCGGTGTGGTGTTCAGCTGCTGTAGCCCATACGCCTCAAGATGCTATTCTGTATATCTCGGTTGTACCGAATGATTATTTGAGTTACTGTTGACTTTCTATCAGCTGGAACCAGTCTGGCCATTCTCCTCTGACCTCTGGCATCAACAAGGCATTTACGCCCACAGAACCGCCGCTCACTGGATATTTTCTCTTTTTCAGACAATTCTCTGTAAACCATAGAGATGGTTGTGCTTGAAAATCCCAGTAGATCAGCAGTTTCTGAAATACTCCAGCCCATCTGGTCCCAACAACCATGTCACATTCAAAGTCACTTAAATCACCTTTCTTCCCCATTCTGATGCTCGGTTTGAACAGCAGCAGATCGTCCTGACCATGTCTACATGCCTAAATGCATTGAGCTGCTGTGATTGGCTGATTAGAAATTTGTGTTAACAAGTAGTTAGAGAGGTGTACCTAATAAAGTGGCCGTTAGTGTAAACCTCTTTATTCATGAGGAAAACATGGAAACTCCACACAGAAATGCCAACTGACCCAGCCAGGAATCGAACCAGCAACCTTTGGTTAAAACAACTCAACAACTTTAACAACAACTTTTTTTTTATGTGTTGATGTGGTGTTAGCTGTATATTGTCTTTAATGATTGCAAATCATTTCAATTTTATTTTAAGATTGCAAAAAAAGTTGTAGTTTTCATTATTAGTTCATTAAAAGTTTCTTAATTTTAAATTTCAGTTGAAGTTTCATTCAATTTTTGTGTTTTTCTTTTGTTATTTTTTTAAACAGGCCTATGTTTATACAATTTTTTTTAAATAGAAAACTACAACTTTTGAGAAAATGACAATTAACTAAATAATTACATGTTTTATTTATTTTATAAATAGTCTTAATATAAAAATAAACAAAGTTGTTATGAAGTGTGCAGCTATTTTTTCTTATTTGACTGTAATGATGATGTTTGAGGATGGTGCGGTGGCGCAGTGGGTAGCGCTGTCGCCTCACAGCAAGAAGATCGCTGGTTCCCTCCTGTTCTGGTTTCCTCCATAAGTACAAAGACATGCTTTATAGGTGAATTGGGTAAGCTAAAATATCCGTAGTGTATGTGTGTGTGTTTCCCAGTAATGGGTTGCACCTGGAAGGGTATCCGCTGCGTAAAACATATGCTGGATAATTTGGCGGTTCATTCCGTTGTGGCAACCTCTGATTAATAAAGGGACTAAGTCGAAAAGAAAATGAATGAATAAATGAATGATTGATGCTATTTAAGTTTTAATGGCTCATCTTGCGCACTTTATTCTAGAGAACAGTCAACAGAAGACTTATTTTTCGTCACTTAATGGACAATTTTCTCTAATCTTCTTCCCTTGAAGTGATGATTTATCATTATTTGGCAGGTTCATGTTTGCTCACATCTGAACAGAATTTCATATAAGATGGTGGAATATCATGTAAATATCCATTTTAAAGTCCATTAACGAGCAACTGGAAGGGGAAAAGCAGGGAGGAAGAACATGACTTACACGTGGTGAAAAGTTCAACAAAATCACAGATGGTTCACTTATCCTCTTAAGCCAGCTAAATGTGCATTGGTTTTGTTGGAATGATCGTGTAACACAAATTCTGTTTGTTTCTTCTCAAGATTATTGCGTTTGATGAGCTGCGCACAGACTTCAAAAACCCCATCGATCAGAGCAACCCCACCAGAGCGGTAAGGCTTTTCTTAGATCACGATTCCTTTTAAAAGGCTTGAGCTTCTCTTCCGACTGTGAACAGCGGGTTTCAGAATGACTCTCCAGTGTGCATGCACACATGTGAACACACACACACAACATGCATTCCTGTACACCCTTACAAAACACTTGAAGCATGCTGTTAGAAATCTTATTGCATTCTTCTGTGTTTTTCTCAGAGGGAAAGAATATTGAACATTGAGAGAATCTGCAACCTCCTTCGAAGGGTGAGTGAAACTTGAGAAAGTAAGATGGAGAGGACCTTATATCAGCTGTTTTTAAATGTGTTAGGCATGCGCTAATATTACAATTTGGCAAGATTTAATAACATTGCATTACATTCTGGGTCAATTTGAGTCATTTTGATTAGATCAACACACTCATTTTAGATTAACACACTAATGTGCTGCAAATTGGATTTACCAGATTCTGTTACCTTTGTGATGTCCATAGGTAAATATGTCCTGCTAATTTTATGTCCAACTGGACAGAATAAAAAAACCCAAAGATGTATTTCATAACATCAGTCACTCAGCTAGGTTGTAATGGCGTTTTCATTTATGCATTTGGCAGATGCTTTTATCCAGAGTAATTGTATGTGCATCATGCTTTTTTTTCAGGTCATGCATATGTTAATTTAGCTGGAAATTGCTTGTTGATCTTAACATTGCAAGTGCCATGCTACATCCACTTGAACTTTCCACTTTGCCTTTCTACATCTATTCCTTGTCCGTTTAAAATGCTAAATTCATTCTTTAATTTTCCACACACACACTCATACACTACGGACAATTTAGCCTAACCAATTCACCTGTACCGCATGTCTTTGGACTGTGAGGGAAACCGGAGCACCC